>NC_143575.1:279123842-279278619 GCF_048544385.1 Mastigoproctus giganteus | reverse complement strand
CTGGATCTTGACTAGGGTGCTCCCGAACTGTGAATAACTTTTGACCAAGTCAGAGTCCCATTTTTCGCCGATTTAAGCGCTCAACTGCCAAATAATGACGATGTTTGTGTCCCCCCCCCACCCATATTTATTTTGTCTATAAAAATTACATATGTTCGTATGTTCTCTTGTCGATTTGCCTGACGAAAATACCCCAATTTCTGCAGGAAAAAAACCTTGCTATCTAGCCTGAGATCGATTAACTCAGCCACGGAATGAAAAAAGCCCATTAAATTTCATCGCGTCATCGAGGGGAATTCGAACCTGGCCCTTTCCACCCAGTGTGGGAAGCACGGTAAAAGCACGATACCACTGTTCTACTGTGCAGACTGGACCAAGCGGCATATGCACATTTTCAAATGGTGATGGGGTGTACCGTGCAAGATTTAAAATAGGAGGCTGGTTTTAATATAACCGGAACGTGTCACAAATTACTATATTAGGGTTACCCGTAAATGATTACATTAACCCGTATTCGTGTCTGTAAATTGCGTGTTCTCTGGTCGATTTGCCTGTTTTGCTGGACGAAAAAACCTCAGTTTCCGAGGTTTTTTCGTCCGAGGAAAAAAACCTTGCCTGAGACTGACTAACTCAGCCACGGAGTGAAAAAAGCCCATTAAAGTTCCTCGCGTCATCGACGGGATTCGAACCCGGGCCTTTTCCACCCGGTGTGGGGAGGACGGTGACGATACCACTGTGCTACCTACGCAGACCGGGAACGTGTCACATAGTGTGCATACCGGGAACGTGTCACATTCCATTCCATTCCATTTATTTACACACACAATTTTATGTACATTCTCATGATATAAACAATTTATATACAAGATTATATACAGTTTTATAGACATTATCATATATATATATATATCCATTCTATATAATGGTATCAAGGTACTGTGTGTGTTTGCATGTGTGTTCTTATATCAGGGTGGCTCCTAGGCCTTAGCCCATCTCCACCTTTGTACTCTGTTATGGTGCAGAAACTCTGCATAATGGGCCTGAAAAGTGTCAGTGTATGTATGTTGCTTTGTTTGTGACAGGCTATTATGCCACCAGGGTGCAGCCAACGTATGGGCAGCTGCTGCCTGGTGCCCATCCCTAGCACCGGGCCTGGGTTAACAGTCCTTCTATACCGGTGTTATTACCACCGAAAATCTCGCACCCGCCAGAGGGAGTGCAATACTGGCGAGTGCCTGCAATCCCTCTCCCAGGTTGCCCTTACCGGAGAGCCAGCTTAAAAAAAAAAAAAAAAAAAAAACTAGTAGTTATATACATGATGTTCTAGCAAAACAATTGTAACAATTATATTAACATATATACATGATTTCCTAGTCTTAGTCTTTTTCACCACAGTTCATTTATTGTCAGTACATTTTCTTATTTCAAATGAAGTCACAAGTTGAACTGTCCAGTTTGATTTCATTCAAGAAAAAGAAGTCAGTTCCAGTAGTCTTCCCCGGATTTCAGCTGGTTGGAAGTCTCAGATTGGATGCCTCGATAGAACTCTAATGGGAGGATATACAGGGACCCTCGGGTGTTAACAGGATTCTCATAAGAATGTTGATTGATTCTGGGGCGTTACACCTGAAATCAAAAACTAAGGAACTAGATGGAAACATAGTTTACAAGCACAACCTCCTCTGAAACTTTTGGAGTTATACCTTGTGTGGTCTTAAGTTACATCTAGATCTGTGACCATATAGATATGAACTACATTCTCTTACCCATGGACTGTCACTGGAATTCCAAATCATACACAAGTTAGGACTCTCGGGAAAAAGAATAATTAGAAGTCTTCAGCAACTAGAAGAGAACTACCTAAAGAAGAGTTTTAAGAGATGGTGGCACAGAACGGAGAAGACCACCTGGACTTTATTAATTAATCTGTACATCCTACATCTAATTTCCTCGAGGGTGAAGGGATCTTATTTCTAGTCTACTTTTAAAAACAGTCGCTGAAAATGTCTGTAAAGCATTAAAATTCCTACAGCTTTCTACCAAGGGACTTACGTTATCTTCTGTCAGATCCGATACACTGCTAAACAACACTAAACGTGCCTGAAGATACTGTGGGCAGTGAAATAAAACATGAGACCAAGTTTCCACACCCCCACAAGTGCAGTAAGGGTCTGGCTCAAGTCCACGTTCATGTAACTTGGCTCTAAGGGATCCATGTCCCGTTAATAAGTATTGTTCCACAGGCTTTTCCGTCATATTATGCTCTTGCCTATCAATATACTCGTGAATCCTCGCTATAGCAAGTCAGCACAATATCATGTGAATTCCAGAAAAGCCTGGGTTTCGAATGATCTATCTAGTGGTTCAAATTAGGACAAAATCCTGCGCCCTCAAGTCTCACTCAACATGTCACAGTGAGCGTACTCGCAGCGACAGAATTGCGTTGTGTTTTTCATCCCGAAACAACTCTTAGCTAAAGGCTGGTTCGAAATGCCGCCATAAATGATTCTTAAAAATAATTATTGTTCAGTGAATTGTATGTAATTTAGGAAGAATGATCAGAACGCAAAATATTAACAAACAAAATAAGGTTTATTTAACATATATGTATACAAGTGAGTACAATATAACTGGTAAATAAGTTAGATTAATTGGTATTTAATTGTTAGACAAATTAATTGAATGCAAGCATTATCTTGCTGTTAGCTATATTACAATGTTGTAATATTCTTCATATGGTTTTTCCACTAATTCCTTAGCAAGTGCAAAATAATTAGTGTTTGTCAGAGCATACCACTGTTCAAAATATGAAACAGGTAATTATATTATCTTAATAGTGTGATTAGTAATTGACAATTAAATTAATAAGTCGTATTTTCCATTAAAACTGAATACTAAGAAAATAATACAATTGTCGGGGTATATTTATATATATTTATGTGAGGAATGATGTCTTATAAATGCATTAAACGTATGCAGGTAATGGATTCGGCTTTTGGGTGATTTAATACTGTTTGTTATTAAACAATAAGGGTTGTCTTACCCGAAAATATTCTGCAACGCCTCGGGGGGGGGGGGAAATCTGTTCCAGACATCAATATAGTTCTTTTCTCATCTTTTCCCTCGTAATTATTAATTTACATCTTCTTTACACAATGACAAAAATCCGCCAACCGTATCACTACTCTTTCTTCAGTCATGTCTTGCACCAAGATCACTGTCTGTCTCTGTGTGTCCGTCTCTCTTCCCCTTTTCCAATATATATCTCCGCATCCCCTCAACTGCGCTCCCTAAGAATTGTCTTATTCTCACGAGTCAACTATGTGGGGGGGGGGGGGGAAGAATTAAATGGATACTGTACCATGCACGGCGTCGTAGTGACAATTAATATCTTTATAAAGGTCTTGTTATGCAAGACCTGCTGTGTCTTGTTCTGGTAATTTCTACTCATATACAATTCACCGTTCTTCGGACCTTTGCGTTCGATCAACATTCTTGTCCGCTCAGGAGAACGGGTGACGTCACTGTAGTGTAGTATTACGGCGAGCGCACCCCTGGGGTGTTTGAATTCGAAAGTAAAAGCTTAGCTCAAGTGACGCTATCGTTATATAATTTAGTTGTATAGGCCGTGAAAAATATATCAGGCATTATTAGGCCAAATACCTCTTGAAAATAAGTGAAAGGGCTGAAAATGAAAAATATTTTTCACACACCTTCCCCCTACGGATAAGAAATTCTGAGCGCCGAGAATTTCACAAGCTCAAAATTTCTCAAGTTTTTTTTTTTTTTTTTTTAAAAAAAAACGTGTAACATGAATTCTACCGGTGTAAAAAAAAATGAAGTGACAGACATCTTTCCTCTTACAGAATTCGGATTGTTCTCCACTATGATAAATGGTACCCCAAACAAAAAGAAATAATGTGTCTACATACACTTTTCAAAATCTTCTGAGTCCTCTAATAACAACAACGATAACTTTATGTAAATTTTCACATTCAACAACCCTACCTTGGTTGATCCGCAACTTGGTCTCCACAGACCTTAAACAAAATCCCATATTAGCAAGTAAATTTTCACAAGAGGTGTTTATCATATATGCAATGTCTATATTGTAGCAATGTTTATTTTTGTATTAACACAAATTGTTGTAGTATGTTGCACTGAATGTTCTCTACACAACGTCTGAACTGGACGTTTGAAGCACTGGAATACTGATAGGATTGTTCATTGTTGGTCAGGGAAAAATACTGAAACTTCTTCTCAAAGAATTCTTTGGTCACATTTCCTTTATCACCATTGCTCAACACAATAGTATTACATGCAACAAAAAAAAATCAAAGAATCAGTATCTATTCCTTTTAACATAATTAGTATAATATGACAGTAGATATACTATTCATTATGACAATTAACAACTGAGACAACACAAATATTCAATACATAAGACATCCTTTTATAATGAATGTATTTAAAATATATCAAGCAAACAGCAAAAAAAAATATTCTTCTAACATGTGAACATTTTTTTACTTATTCTATTTTATTTATTTTTTTTTTAAAGGAAAATATAGCAAACATCAAACATTAAATGATTATATAATATAAATCCTCACATATAATTAAATTCCTGCAACTAATATACAGAATTTGCAATAAGAACAAAAAAATCAAAGAATACATTGAATAAATATGGCTGCAAGTTCCAACTTATACTTGCAATGTTATAAGACTACAAACTGAACTGTAAAAATTTAGGCAGTTATATCAACTGACCAATTGTATAGTTTTAACTGTTCAGCACCTTCTGATGGTGCAACCATCATCTGTGGAGAATATCTCACTAACTCTCCAGACATAGAGAGAGTTCTTGGGTTCACAAATCCTTAAAGTTTAAGGCCACTGAGTACACTTGTCAGCTGTGAAGACTGCATCATATTCCTTGAGTGATTTCATGGAGATAGTCCTTCACTATTAACTGGAACACCATGTCAGAGCATGAGAAAGACTAAATGTTCACTACAGTTCTGAATGGGAGAACTTTTTTGCATGCCTTCAGAGGAAGGACAACCATCATGCACATAAAACTGAGACATCCTAAAAAAAAATATCCTCTAAGCAACTGAGCAAGAAGATAGTAAAATGTTAAGTGGATCTCATTTTCTCTTTTTGTCTTTCTTTTTTTTTTTTCTGGACAATTTGTTCAACTGAGAGGTTCACAAACTTTATTCATCTTTTCAGATTTGTTTTGACTTGTAGGAGAGGGGGTGAGGTCTCATGCCATTTACCCTTCATCTATAGACTTTCCACTCACTTTTCTTGTACTTGTTCACTTTCCAAAACTGTCACCTCCTTATTTCCTTTCATTTCTTTTTAAAAAATGGGTTTTTCTCTCTATTTTCAAAACAGAAACACACAAGTCACTCATGCCAGATAAACAAGATTCCCATAAAAGGAATTGGTAACCAATCTCTAAACTTGAAAATGAGCTCTGATCTGCTCAATCAGTGCACTATTTTAATCATCAGCTATTTGGATTATCAAAGGCAAGAGCACAAGATTGATACTTCAACAGTTTGCTTACTGTTCCCTTTTCATTATTGCAGTTGATATAGTCTAAATATGCATACCATCCAAACTCTCTTTACATTAATACAATATCATTAACCTTTCTAATGTCATATAAAGTTCCAATTGGTGGATAAATTTCTTTCCAAAAAAAAAATATTTGTGGAACTAGAACTCTGATTTATATGGTATCAAAACTTTAGCTCCGGATGAGGCTGAGTATTCTTTTTCAAAATGCTACAAGGAAAGATTCTCCTATCTTCATCTAGAAACACAGGTGTTACTATTTATTACACTCTACTCTTCTCTTCGGAGGAACGACAAAACAAGCAGTAACTGGGCGGAACCAGCCGTCCTCAGGCCACTTATTTCATCCGATCTTCAAAAGAAAAAGCCTAAATATATATATAGACATATTTATATTTTTTTCCAGAATCTTTTCTCTTGTAGTGAAATTTTAGTCAGGCAATGAGAGAGAAGAAAACAAAAGAAACTAGGGGGTGCACCCAAAAGGCCCTAGTATCCACTGCAACCTTCCTCTCAAAATTGGCCTATACAATTGCAACATGTTTTGTGGGATGAGGGTGATAATATAGGTTCCATAAGAAAATATTTTCTTCAATGGTCAAATTTGAATAAGAGTTCTAGTATTTATCTTCTTTTACCTTCTCTTTTTTTTTTTTTTTTTTTTTTTAAAACAACTCCTGAAAATAACTCTTGTTTTTATTTGAATTCCAGATTCTCTTTCCATGTTCTCTACCTGTATCCTTTAATTCTCTGTGCTCACTACATCATCCCTAACATAACTGCTGATAAACACAATGATAGAGTTTGATGAGAACTAACCTTTCTGTTCCCTTTATAAGTAAAAACTTCATGGGTCTGATACTCTAATTAATCAGAAACTTCATTTAATGTATCTCTTAGCTTATAATCAAATCATCTTCAACCGAATGCAATATTCATCTCATGACACTATGCATCAATTTAGCATGATACTGGAATCATTATTCTTATATAACTTTCCCTCTCCAAGAACTGACTTCTTTTCTTTATAGATGGAGGAAACACAATAACAAACTTTTCCTCATACTGTTTTCTCTTTCTCACAAATTTCAATTTTGCTTCTTTATAGTTTTAATCTCTCCACGCATCTCTTATAAGACCTGCCAAATCAAGGCCTCTGTCATCATTTGGTGTATTTAACCTCGCGGTAAGTGGACTTCCCAACATCCACTGAATAGTCCTATCTAATCCACTGGGTTGATCAGCGTGATCAGCACTTCCATGTTCTTCTGTATTTTGATCAGAAGATTCGCCTCTCTGCATCTCTGTTTCATGAGAGGAGCTTCCATGTTCTGTTCCTACTCTACTGTCAGAAGCTGATTCGTGAATTCTCACTTCATTTTGTGACGGTGGATTGAGGGTTACCACATATGGTGTGTGAGTTACACGACTACGACTGCGCAAATTATAGTCATGTGTCTGTGCTGGCTTATGGGTAGATTCAACTGTCTCTTCAGACTGTTTTATCACTGACGGCCTATTTTGGTTCTCATTTGAAGATGTCGTCAAAGGTTCTGGAATAGGTGCAGTTCTGGTTGGCTGCAAATACACAGGTTGGGGGTCTATGGGTGGGATTAAATCACATTCTTCTATTATGGGGTCATCAAAGATCCATGTTTCTTTTGGCACTTTTGGCACCGTCTCTGTACCAGATTGATCTTGTATTTCACCATCTTCTGATTCTTCTGACTCTTCTACTCTAAGTTCAGGAAACACTTTCCTATTTACCACCTTTGTCAATCTGTCAACATGCACTAACTGCTTGTCCTTAGGTTTCTTTATATTCTGTATTTCAAAATTGACTGGAGAGGTCTGATTGATCACACGGTAAGGTCCTGTACTCAATCGAGCCAGTTTCTTCGTGGTACCGGCTTTCACCTTGGGAGTAAAAAGGTAAACAAGGTTTCCTACTCGAATATTCTTATCCACAGCCACTGCTGCTCTACGTTGTTCTTGTTTCTGCACTGCTTCTTCTAAATGTTCAGAGACCATTTCATAAGCTCTACGGAGTCGTGCACACATTTCTTCTGAATAGTTCTCTAAGGATGCGTAACTTGGCCTTAATTTTGCATGCCATAAATCTGAAGGTA
Source organism: Mastigoproctus giganteus (assembly GCF_048544385.1). Taxonomy (NCBI): domain Eukaryota; kingdom Metazoa; phylum Arthropoda; class Arachnida; order Uropygi; family Thelyphonidae; genus Mastigoproctus; species Mastigoproctus giganteus. The sequence goes on along the minus strand of NC_143575.1, from coordinate 279,270,898 downwards.
ACACTAAATCTCTGCCATAGATTAAAAAGTTGGGTGTTTCTTGAGTAGAACTGTGAGTTGCAGCATGATATACAGCCACAGCCAATGGAATCATTTCGTCCCAGTCAGTCTGAGTCTGATTTATGACATGGGATAATATGTTCGCTAAGGTACGATTTATACGTTCGACTTTTCCGTTTGCTTGTGCATGGAAGCTAGATGTATGTAGTTGATGAATGCTCAACTTCTCACACACTTGTCGCAATAATGAGGACATGAAATTTGTACCTTGATCTGTGAGTATGTATTTAGGAATTCCATGTCTCGCTATCACATTGTTTATAAATGCTGTGGCTACTTCATCTGCCTTCTGGGTTTTGAGTGGAACTGCTTCAACATAACGCGTGAAATTATCCACTGCTAACAATAAATATTTGTGTCCTCTCAAGGACATAGGAAGTGGTCCTAGGATATCTAATGATACTCGCACCCAAGGTGAATTTTCACTGGGAACTCTCATCAGAGCTGCTTTGGCTTTCGGATTGTATCCTTTTCGTTCCAAACACGATGGACATGACTCAATATAATTCTTAATGTCGCTGTAAATCCCAATCCAGAAAAAATTCTTTCTGAGTTTCTCCAACGTCTTCTGTAGCCCAAGATGGCCGCCAGAAAGAGCGTTCTCGTGGGATGCTTTCAATACTTCTGTCTTTAGGCCAACGGGGACCACTAATTGTTCTGTTGGCTCTTCTCTTGTCGCTCCAGGGTCAGATAAAGTGTAATGATATAGTATTCCCTCTTTCGATAAATAGAAGGAATCTGGGATTTTTGCTGATGCCTGGGGTATTCCTTCCAATTGTTCAATTAAGTTTTGCAAAATTGGATCTTCTCTTTGCAGGGTTTTAATTAAATTTCTGGTTTGTTGCTGGGGCATCACCAATGACTCCATGGTTAAATCAGCTGATATGGGAGCTACTAACTCAGTTGTTTTAGCCTTTCTTAGCCCTTTTTTCTTTTCATCCTCTTCTAACACTGGCCTTGAAAGAAAGTCTGCGTTCGAATGTACTTTACCAGGACGGTACTGAATTTGGAAGTCGTATTCTTGTAAAAGCATACTCCATCTCGCTAAGCGGGGAGAAGGATTCTTCAGATTGAGCAAATAACTCAAGGGTTGGTGATCTGTTATCAGGGTGAAATGATTGGACACTAAAAAAGGTCTGAACTTTGTGACTGCGAAAACAATAGCCAAAGCTTCTTTCTCTGTCGTACTATAATTCAATTCTGACTCCTTTAATAGCCTAGAAGCATAGGCAACTGGCTGTCTTGTATCTTCATCCATCTGAAGCTCGAGACAGGCCCCTACACAGTACGCTGAGGCATCAGTAGATAAGAGAAATGGTTTTGTAAAGTCAGGAAAAACCAACAGAGGTTCAGTTGTCAAGGCAGTTTTCAGTTGATCGAAAGCGTGCTGCGTGGAACAGTCCCAAACAAAAGGTTTTTCTTTTTTTGTTAGCGAAGTGAGAGGTCTTGCTATCTCTGCATAATTGGGAATAAATTTCCTATAGAAACCTGCCATTCCAAGAAATGATCGGACTTGTTTTACGGACCGGGGGGGGCGTGCGTCTCGAACGGCGACTAAGTTTTCTCGATCCGGACGGATGCCTTCAGAACTAACTAAATGCCCAACATATTTAAACTGTTCTTTCAGGAACTCACATTTCTTAGGTTTTAGCTTAAGGTCGTATTCTCTCAGACGCTGGAAAACCTTTCGCAACCTCAAGAGATGCTCATTAAGGTTGGGCGATGCAATAATTATATGATCAAGGTAAGCGAAAATCGATTCTTCCCTGAGACCATGAAGCACTAATGATAAGGCTTTCAAGAATGACGAAAATCCATTTTTTAATCCATGTGGCATTCGAGAAAACTCAAATAAGGCTTCTCCAGTAGTGAAGGCGGTTTTGTGACGATCAGCTGGGTGCACCTCAATTTGATGGAATCCACTTCGCAAATCAAGTGAAGAGAAGTAGCGCGCTTTCCCTAAAAGTTGGAGAATTTCATTTAAATCTGGGACAGGATATGCATCTGAAACCGTTTTCGCATTCAATCTCCGAAAATCAATACACAGCCTATATGATTGGTCCTTTTTGCGCACCAAAACAATTGGCGCTGAATATGGGGAGTGGCTTGGTTGTATGATGTTGGATTCCAAAAGTTCATTTACCTGCCTTCGAACTTCATCTTTCAACAAGAAAGGAACTCTATAAGCTGTCTGCTTAACCGGTATGCTGTCCGTCAATTTAATTCTATGTTTATATACCTTTGAATTTCCTAGCTGAGCTGGACACTTGGCAAAAATGTCTCTATATTCATACAACAAGTCTGATAGTTTACGTTTCTGATCACCAGTCAAATGATCCAGATTAAAATCACTTAAAGTCACAGGAGATGTCTTATTGTCTTCTACTTCCTTACCTGCAAGAGTAACTGGATTAATTTCAACCCTTTCCAAACTAGCAATACCCATCCCCTTTGGAAGATATAAAGGCTCAGTTGACAAATTTGCCACCAGGACTGATACTAATCCATCGGCCTGTACTTTGTCCACTGAACAACGGACAGCTAAGTCCTCACGACCAAGGTTATAATTAGGCTCTGTTAACACAAGTTGTTCTGTGGAAACAGCAAGCTGGTTACAATAGGCTGTCACCACCCTTTCGGAATATCCAGGTAGCACATGTTTACATGTGAGTTTAGCTACCACAGGTTTAGAACTCATAATTTGTTCCCTAACACCTACTTCTCTTAAACAAATATTCAATGGGATTGAGCGAACCATTTTTTTACCTAAGTCAATTATGAACGAAAAACGTCTCAAAACATTCAATCCTAATATAACATTATATTGTCCGGTGAAATTTCCATTAGCTACCAAAACATTATCTTGAAAACATGCATTATCCAGTTTAATGTTTACTGTAATTTCAGTATGGATCGGTACTACATATCCAGAAACACCCGTTACCGTCAAGTTTGGAGTTCTTGGATTTAGAGACTTATCATGTTTAATTTTATTAAATAAGTCTGTATTAATTAAAGTTACGCTAGCGCCTGAGTCTACCAAAAATTTAGCCTCAACATTTTGAACTGATCCCATGATCAACGGCAATTGAGAATCGTTATCTAAGATATAAACTCCATGTTGCACATTTTTGTGGTTGGCATACGATTTAGCTCCTCTATAACAATTTTGACCTGGTAACACATTTCTATGACGCTGATAGTCCCTTCTATTTCCTTCAGACATCCGTTTATGTCAGAAATACCTATCTCTATCTTGTCTGTAACTTACATTATCTACCTGGTTAATTTGCCTACCAAAAATCGCTTTAGGGTGAGTTTCTCCCTGATTAAACTTATTTCTAGGTATTTCTTTTGTTGCCCCCGTGTAAGAGTTCATATCTGTCCTATTTCGATTATTATAATACATTTGGTTTGCATTTTTCACCCCATTTCCATTAAAATTGCAACTTTGTGTATTAACATAAGGCGTCCGATATTTTGGTAACGCAGTGTATTCACGCGCTCCGCGACTCGGGCACGGACGGTTAGAATAAGTTGGCGTCGGTCGGGAGCTGCTCGGACGACGGCAAGCGGCATAGCGTCTTACTGCCTGTCTTGCTTCGTACGTAGGGTTACAGTATACATGCTTCCCAGCATAGCACGGAGCAGGAACGCGTCTCTCACTTTGGGCGAGTTCATTGCTACTGACACCTGAGGGCATAGCGTCTCTTCGTTCGTCAGACCGCGAACACGTATAACTGGACGCTCTATTATTGTAGGGTGAAAAATATGGATAAGCCGCAGTATCAAAATTTTGACATCGTTCCGTTTCGTAAATTGGCGTTTGTAAATTATTACAAGTCGCGTTACTTACAGCTAAGGCTTTAAACGATTGTTGTAAATCTAGTATTTGATCTTGTAAAGGTTTAATAAATTTTTCGAAATAATTTTCCTGCTGGCTATCGACTTCATTATTAGATTGACAATATATGGCATTAACTGGTTTATGTTTTGTTTCTGTAATAAATTCATTTGCTTCCTCTCGTTTCGAAATAATAATTGCTTGATGGAAAGTGAGGGGGTTTTGTGACAAGACTATCCTTTTAATTTTATTTGAAACACCCCTAAGAAACTGGGCTAACATTGCCTGATCTAAAATCGACTTTGCTTCAGGGGTTTCATTCTGTATCTTAAACGCCTTTCTTGCCAGGTTTTGAATTCGGGCTCCAAAGCTGGTGACATTTTCGTCAGGTTTTTGCACAGTATTAGCGAATTCACTTAAACAAGTGACTATGGGTTCCGTTTTTTCAAAGTGAGCTAAGAAAGCATTTTTGAACACGTTATAATTTTTTTCCTTACGTAATTCAATGGATTGTGCTAGAAATTCCGCGGCCAAAGAACGAAATTTCGCTCGACAAATCGAGATGAGTTCGGAATCACGCCAATATGCTAGTTCCCCTACGCTTTCTAAAGTTTCAAAAAAATATTGGGCAGATGGACCTTCATCTGTACCAAAAAAAGTAGGCACAAGGCCAAGAAAACCTGAGATATTAGCCACACGCAGTCTGTCAGATCCGGGAGGGGATTGCGTTTGTTGCGTATCAAACAATGGGGCAGAAAGGTCGGTTGAAGTTTGTGGGATTTGTTCTTCCATGTTGGATTTATAAGTGTCTATGTTAAATTAGGTGACTCTATTAATATTTGAGTAAAATTCGGGGTGGGAAGGTCCCTCCAAAACAGTGTACTTACCTTTACGTAGCTGAAATAGAACTAAACTGTTAGTACTGAGCAATGCTAAGATCAAATGAGTTTCTAACACATATAGCAACCAAAAATTTTTTTTTTGTAATTTATTATTATTATTTGTTTTGACAAATCAATTAACTACTACTAAATGCTTCTAGTTGTATGTATTACTACTGTGTATGTACTTGAGGACTATGTTATTTGTATTGCTGAAAAAGAAAAAAAAATAATAATAAAATGTCTCTAACCATTCTCTGTATACACACAAAATCACTAGTGTTAGACGTTTCCCTTTTATTCTATTACCACATTAATCCCTTATTTGTCTTCTATTCACAGTTACTCTTGTTGTGCTTTGCTCTTCAGTTTACAGTAATCCTCATAACTCACAAGCTTTCATATATAAAAAAAAAGGTTTTTCATCCCGCAAAAGCACATTTCATCCTGGTCACGATTAGCAACCAGTGTTCCACAGGCTTTTCCGTCATATTATGCTCTTGCCTATCAATATACTCGTGAATCCTCGCTATAGCAAGTCAGCACAATATCATGTGAATTCCAGAAAAGCCTGGGTTTCGAATGATCTATCTAGTGGTTCAAATTAGGACAAAATCCTGCGCCCTCAAGTCTCACTCAACATGTCACAGTGAGCGTACTCGCAGCGACAGAATTGCGTTGTGTTTTTCATCCCGAAACAACTCTTAGCTAAAGGCTGGTTCGAAATGCCGCCATAAATGATTCTTAAAAATAATTATTGTTCAGTGAATTGTATGTAATTTAGGAAGAATGATCAGAACGCAAAATATTAACAAACAAAATAAGGTTTATTTAACATATATGTATACAAGTGAGTACAATATAACTGGTAAATAAGTTAGATTAATTGGTATTTAATTGTTAGACAAATTAATTGAATGCAAGCATTATCTTGCTGTTAGCTATATTACAATGTTGTAATATTCTTCATATGGTTTTTCCACTAATTCCTTAGCAAGTGCAAAATAATTAGTGTTTGTCAGAGCATACCACTGTTCAAAATATGAAACAGGTAATTATATTATCTTAATAGTGTGATTAGTAATTGACAATTAAATTAATAAGTCGCATTTTCCATTAAAACTGAATACTAAGAAAATAATACAATTGTCGGGGTATATTTATATATATTTATGTGAGGAATGATGTCTTATAAATGCATTAAACGTATGCAGGTAATGGATTCGGCTTTTGGGTGATTTAATACTGTTTGTTATCAAACAATAGGGGTTGACTTACCCGAAAATATTCTGCAACGCCTCGGGGGGGGGGAATCTGTATTCAGACATCAATACGATTCTTTTCTCATCTTTTCCTATTAATTATTAATTTACCTCTTCTTCACATAATGACAAAAATCGGCCAAAACTATCACTGATCTTTCTTCAGTCATGTCTTGCACAAAGATCACTGTGTCTGTGTGTCCGTCTCTCTTCCCCTTTTCCAATATATATCTCCGCATCCCCTCAACTGCGCTCCCTAAGAATTGTCTTATTCTCACGAGTCAACTATGTGGGGGGGGGGAAGAATTAAATGGATACTGTACCATGCACGGCGTCGTAGTGACAATTAATATCTTTATAAAGGTCTTGTTATGCAAGACCTGCTGTGTCTTGTTCTGTAATTTCTACTCATATACAATTCACCGTTCTTCGGACCTTTGCATTCGATCAACATTCTTGTCCGCTCAGGAGAACGGGTGACGTCACTGTAGTGTAGTATTACGGCGAGCGCACCCCTGGGGTGTTTGAATTCGAAAGTAAAAGCTTAGCTCAAGTGACGCTATCGTTATATAATTTAGTTGTATAGGCCGTGAAAAATATATCAGGCATTATTAGGCCAAATACCTCTTGAAAATAAGTGAAAGGGCTGAAAATGAAAAATATTTTTCACACTTCCATCTGTCGTTGTGGAAGTTGATAGGTTAAATAAATTTAAGGAGTAACAGGACAGGCATTTGTAGGGAATGGTGTGATTTTTTTTGGTCGATGCTGTATAAGTTCATACACTTGCTTTCTTGCATCACATGTCGCTACTACTATTAGTTGATTTCAATCCTTCTAAAACTCAGTCTTGTTTTATATCTCGCAAAAAGGATTGTTCTGTTCTATGCTTATCTTTGGCGACACTCCGATTTCTGGGCAAAAGGATATATCTGTTTTGGGGATTACACTGACTTCTAATCTCTCTTGCCATGTGAATGCACTTCCTTAGATTTTGTTTCTTAACTAACAGTATGAATCTTCTTCCCTTTCTATACACATTGTACTCTCCAAGTTCTAATTCTGCACTGCTTATATCTGTGACTCCGTATCTCTGATATCCTAACAATATCTGCATGCGAAGTCTTCACTAGCATCTCAAATTCATCAAATTTATTTTCTGTATCATTACCATTAGTAGAGGCATATGAGGCAAGACGGCAAACTTACATAGCATCGTCAAAAAAAAAAAAAATCTTCCCATACCACCCATTCATTCGCTCCAAATGTTGGTCTATTTCTGACTTGAATTTATTTCTGTCATCTTCTAGACAGATGGAAGTTTTTTCTAGCAATCACCCACCCACTGGCTATAGGCAAATTTCTGCACATCTATTCTACAACTGTCTTTCCTCAATTTGAATTTATGTCCCCTCATGTGATTAATTTGGGCAAGAGAAAGAGTCCCATCAGCATTGCACTTGCTCAAACCATTCAAGGCATGTCAAAGAGATCACCTAGCAGGTGCAGTCTCCAGACACTGTAATTTGCAAAACTTAAGCCTTTCTTCATAAGAGCAACTCTTTGTTCCATTCCCAATCTTGTTGTCATTCTCTGTACTCATTCCAGCAGTTCATCTTTCTAGAACGAGGGCTCCAGGCCTGTATACAGTACTCAAAATAAGGCGTGACCATTACCTTATAAAAGAGGATAATCCTCTACTTATCCCTGCTGGAAAAATTCCTGTATATTGTTGACGAGACACCATGAGCTACTCTTGCAGACAGTATACTCCAAGCATTGTTGTACATGTAAGTATACATGCACCTATTCTTACCCTTGGTTATTCTAACACAGTCCATGTATTTACTTATTCCATGATAACTTCCAGCAATCATTGAAATCCTCAGCAACTTGCTTTTCAGGCTTCTGCTCATTCCAATAGCAGTGCAAGAATTTTGTCTTTTGGGTAGCAAAATGGTATCATCACCGTCCTCCCCGCACTGGGTGGAAAAGGTCGGGGTTCGAATCCCGTCGATGACGCGAGGAAATTCATTGGGCTTTTTTCACTCTGTGGCTGAGTTAGTTGGTCTCAGGCATCCAGCAAAACAGGCAACTCGACCAGGGAACACACGCAATTTACAGTCATAATACATATATGGGTATATGTAAGAGATTACGGGTGGCCTTAATAAAATAATTTGAGTTTTGAGCAGTGCAAGAATCACTTTCCTCTGCCTGCAGCTACTGTTAATCTATTAGTCTGCGAATACATCCTACCTAGCAGTTTTCCGACCCACCTAACACTACCTCGATAGCATAAGAAAATATTCTTGCACCCTTCCTATTTAAGTGTATCCCATCCAAGTATAAACAATCTCTCTTGTTAAATGAAGTCCTGTTAACAAGCACAGATCACACAGGAAAATTGCACCCCATGAGCCTTGCACAATTTCTCCAAAATTTACATTCACGAGGAAATCTTTATCGAGAACACCAGATGTTTAGCACTCTTAACAGAGAGCTAAATGATTTTGTAATAACTGAGAAGAAAGTGGAAAGGAAATTGTTGGTTAAACTAGAAAGGCATGAAAAGTAGACGAGATCTATTCAATTATGTAAGAGAGACAGTAAACAAACCCTTAGCCATAATTATGGATTCAGGGAAGGCCCCATGGAGGAATACATCCCCAATTCACAAAGGGTGACCAGAGCAATTACAGACCCATTAGTGAAGCTTATGTTCTAGGGAAAATAATGGTGTGACTGGTAAAACAAGTAATGCAGGATCACCTAGACAAGGCTGCAATGGTAATTCAGACAGATCAGTATTAAGAGGAAACTTTGATTGAACAATCTGATTAGTTATTAGAATGTGGTCACAAAGGACCTGGATGCAAAAAATAATTTTGATAATATACATGGCTTTCAGGAAAGCTTACGATACTGTTGCACATAAAACAGTGCTGTGCAAACTGGAGAAGTGTAGCATTAAGGTCAAGTTGCTGCTATGGATAAAAGGATGGTTGAGGTGGGAAAAGACAGAGTAGTAATCAATGAACATTTAACAAAAAAAAAAAAAAAAAAAATACTGCATATAGGTAGCAGTGACTCCAGAATAATGTACCAACTGTGATTCTACACTCAGGGTAGTAGAAAAGTCTTAGGTGTAATTGTGCACGGAGATATGTTTTCTGCTTAATGCAGATGGGCTGCAAGGATAGCTCATTGGGTTTTGCCAATGTTATACATGAGTTTTGCTAGCAGGAAGGAGGTTATCTGGAGTACTATGTACAGGTGTGGATGCCTTATTTTAGGAAGTTTGTGGAGCTGCTGCAATGAGTACAGAGAAGGGCAACGAGATTAGTGAAGGGAACAAAGGGGGTGCTCTTTACTAAGAAAGGCATCAGTTCTGCTATCTGCATCTGGAGGCTAGGTACCCACAAGGTGATCTAAGCTTTGAACGGATTGAGTAACTCATTTTTTTTATTAATTTTCTTGCTCAGACCGCACCAGGCCCAAATTGAAAAGGACAGATGCAGAATAGATGTGCAGAAGTTTGCTTTTAGCTGGTGGTTGATTGCTGAACAAACTTCCATCTGTTTTGTGGAAGTTTAAATAAATTCATGTAAGAACTAGACAAAGTATTAAAGGGTATAAATAGGTAAAATGTTTTTTTTTTTTGGTTGTTGTTAAGTTTGCTTTCTTGCATCAATTGACACTGCTAACACTACCTGTATAGCCTAATACGCTGTCTGAGCAAATTATCATATTAGGATCACCCGTAATTAAACCCGTGTCTGTTAATTGCGTGTGTTCTCCAATCGATTTGCCCGTTTTGCTGGACAAAAAACCCCTGCATTATGACTGAGACAGACTAATTCAGCCATGGAGGGAAAAAAGCCCATTAAAGTTCCTCACATCATTGATGGGATTCAAACCCAGGCCTTTTCCACCCGGTTATGAGACCGCTGTGCTACATGCGCAGTCATGTTTTCTGAGCAGTGCACACAGGATTCATGGGTTGGTAGGATTACCATCCTCCCACCTGGTGGAAACGAATAGGGTTCAAGCCCCACTGATGATGAGAATTTTTTGGGCCTCACATCATCGATGGGATTCAAACCCAGGCCTTTTCCACCGGGTTATGAGACCACTGTGCTACATGCGCAGACGTTTTCTGAGCAGTTCACACAGCCCTCATGGGTAGCACAGTTGGTAGGATTGCCATGCTCCCAGCTGGTGGAAATTAATAGGGTTCAAGCCCTACTGATGACGAGTGGAATTTTTTGGGCCTTTTTCAAGAAATGACTGAGTTAGTCTGTTTCAGGCAAGGGTAGTCTGGTTTTATTCTCCTGGAAAGTCTGGTTTTTCTTCCAGCAAACCGACCAAAGAACGTAATACAGAAGAATATGGCCTCAGTCACTAGTGTTCCTAAAACTCAATAACAAAAGTGCAATCTAATAGGACTACTCATGAATGCTGTATGTCATTGATTTGCTGGGGCAGCTCAATAACATTTATTTTTCCAGCAGGGACAAGGAAGTGTTTATCCTATTACATTATGCATTGGTTAGGCCATGTCTTGAGTATTTCAGAGATCTGGAGGTCATATTTTAGGATGGACATGAATCTCTTACTATGGGTGCAAAGATTAGCAATCAGATTAGTCAAGGATACAAAAGGTACTCTTTTGTTTGCAAATTACAGTGTCTGGAGACTAGGCACCAGCAAGGTGATCTGATAGAGGTGTATAAAGCCTTGAATGGTTTGAGCATGCTCAATGCCAATGGGATTCTTCCTCTTGCTCAGAATAATCACCTGAGAAGGCATAAATTCAGATTGAGGAAAAACAGATGTAGGATAGATGTGCGGAAATTTGCCTTTAGCCAGCGGGTAGTTGGTTGGTGGAACAGACTTCCATCCCTTGTTGTGGAAGTTGATAGCCTAAATAAATATAAGGCTCAGCTGGACAGGTATTTCGAACGAACGGAGGGGTGAAATGGAAGTGGTTTTTTTTTTCTTCTTTTTTTTGTCTGATGCTGCATAAGCTTGCTTTCTTGCATTATGTACCTGTACTAATACTAATGCTTTACACGAAAGATTTCATTTCTGCAAATTGCAGCAGACAGAAACTAGGCACCTGAAAGGAGACCTGATTAAAGTATTTAAAACTGGAATTGGATTGAACAAACTAAATGCTGATGGATCCTTACTCTTTCTTAGAAAAAAAAGACATAAGAAAACATACTTTTAAATTGAAAGAGGATAGATGTGTGAAAATTTGTTTTCAGTCGGAGCAACTGATTGTTGTAACCAACTACCATCTGGTAATGAGGAAGTGGGCAGGCTGAATAAATTTAAAAAAAGAACCTGAAAAATTACTACACCAGGATGGCCAGAAGTGGATTATTTTTTTTTTTTAGGTAATGCTGCATAAGTTGGTTTCCTTGTATCATTTGATGCTACTAATACTTTCCCATGGTCTTAAAGCCTGCAAGCATTTGAAATCAGTGTATAATTTGGAAAGTATTCCAGCATGTCCTCTACTTTCCCTACTATTTTGAAAATACATATCCCAAAATGACAATTTTAAGTAGTACAAGAATTAAATCCACCTATGCTTCTAGCTGCAATAAAATTTTTGTAATTTGTATTTCCACCATCCCACTCCCAATTTGGTTAGCAGTTTCCAAAAATAGTTGCTGATGCTTTAACAGCATCAGCAAATATTCACCTTTCTATTCATGTGCATCCCCTTTCTCTCTATCAAAGCAGTCTCCCCCAAATCAATGTGCTGGCCATGATAGGAAAAGTGATATCTCATGAGAACATTACACAATTTTTCCATTTGGGGTTTAAAAATGATAAATTTCTGGCCCATTTCACGTTGAACTAACTAATGGCTTTTATCTTCAAAAAGGCCTCTGAGGTTGGGAGAGTACATATCCAAAATTTAAAACAAATACACCAACCGTTTAACTATAATGGTTTAATACTGAAAATAAAATGTACCAAACGATACTACACTGTAAAATAATATATGCAAAAAACTGATTTACAAAATAAAATATACGATAAAAATTTTAAAATATAAATAAAATATTTAAAATACAATAAAATTAAAAGCGATAAAACATTGACTGAAGCTTTCGGGGGCTTCCGCCTCCTTTCACAATAACAATGATGTTTAAGCAACACATCCTTAAGTAACAGGCTCACAGCACACGTGGGTGACCAGGCGCATGCTCAATATTTCTTCCATGTGATCCAGAATCGGAAGCAGCTCGGGAGCGTGGAAATATAAAACGCTCGTCTTTTTCGATTTCACCCCCTGCTTCCAGCAGGGGGTGAAATCGAACACCCCTGTCCCTATTCATACTATTGTTCTCAGACGAGCCTATCCACAAACTCTCCAGCCACTTACGGTCCCAGAACCTGTGCGCCCGGTCAAGGATGACAGCATTCACAGGGGAGACCTGATGATGTTTCTCCCAATAATGCTCAAAAATGGCATTATCGAACTCTGCGGTCTGTATAGCTCGCACATGCTCCTCCAGAGTCTTTTAGTCGCCGTCCTGTCTCCCCCACATAACATTCTCCACAATCTGGGCATTTGATCTCATATACGACCCCACTACTGGAAACCCCAGGAATGGGGTCTTTGACCTGTGACAACACTATGTGCAACCTCCAATCCGGAAGTTGCACACAGCGTGCCTGAAAGTCACGTAGCATTCTTGAAATTCGATCTGACAAGCCCGGATAGTAGGGAATATAAACTGTGGCAACTGGAATGGACGGTGTTCCATGATTAGGCTCCACGCCTCTATTATATTTATTAATGACCCTCTGGGGTTAACCGCATTTCATAAGATCTGCCCTAACTTGCCCAATTTCTCTCTCTCTCCTGAGAGGTACTACAATGTGTTCTAACCCTACCCAAAAGTGCCCTGGCCACTGTTTTTATGCTGCGCAGTCTGTGTTGACCTATAATGGGTGTACTGGCTCCTACACATGGGCTTCCTAAACACTGTAGTACTAAGCCTGTAGCCTTCTCTACTCACCATTACGTCCAGGAATGGGAGGGAACCATTCACTTCTACCTCTGAGGTTAACTGTATAAAAGGAGAGAAATCATTGAGAAAACTAACTACATCCTCTTCTCTCCCCTTTTGCACCAAAGTGAACGTGTCATCCCCGTATCTCTTCCACTTACGCATAGGGAACTCCAAACTTGTAAAAACCCTATTCTCTAACTCTTCCATTGCCAGGTTTGCGACAATGGCGCTAATAGAACCCATAGCTGTGCCGTGAACCTGTTTGTACATCACTCCTTTATATAGCAGTCGTACTCGAAAGACAATTCTACACCACAGCATATATCCTCTAGACTTAGGTGCGATCTAGTACTTAGGGTATCATCTTTGTAGTGCCACCTTTACACATTCCACCCCATGGGCTATGGGTATACAAATAATGACACCATTATTTCATTCTCCCCTACATTTTGACTTTTAACGAAGTTCACAAAATCCACACTGCCTTTAACAACAAACATGGACCGTCCCACTATAGGAGAAATCAGCTGCCGCCAGGAATTTTGACAAAGCATAGGTAGGGCTCCCAATAAAAGAAACAATGGGTCGTAACGGGACCCCACTTTATGTGTTTTCGGCAGCCCATAAAACCTGGGCAGCTGACACCCCGTTGCATGCATAGACCAGTACTTTTCTTTAGAAATCTTACCCGTTTTTAACCAGAGCTGTAAAATCTTAACACGTTGTTCTAAACCGGTTAGAGGATTTCTGCGGATGATCTTGTATGTATTATCATCCTGTAATAAATCTAGGGCTTTTTTATGATAATCATCACTGTTTAATACTACTGTGGATCTACCCTTATCTGGCGGAAGAACCACAATGTCTTCATCCTGCTTGAGTTCCTTTAACGCTTTCATTTGATTACGTGTGAGATTAGAGGTAGCCTTTCTGGCCTGACATAGGATGGCTGAGGTCTTCACCCGGATACGATTAGCAATGGGTTCTGGCAATTTACGAATTGCCCTCTCGATACCCATAGCTGTCTCAGTGATCGGAGGTTTAGTTGCACACAACCGTGTGCAACTTCAGGGCCGGAGGTTGCAGTGTTGTCACAGGTCAAAGACCCCATTCCTGGGGTTTCCAGTAGAGGGGTCGTATATGAGATCAAATACCCGGATTGTGGGGGAGACAGGACGGCGACTAAAAGACCGTCTGGAGGAGCACATGCGAGCTATACAGACCGCAGAGTTCAATGTCCGCCATTGCTGAGCATTATTGGGAGAAACATCATCAGGTCTCCCCTGTGAATGCTGTCATCCTTGACCGGGCACACAGGTTCTGGGACCGTAAGTGGCTGGAGAGTTTGTGGATAGGCTCGTCTGAGAACAATAGTATGAATAGGGGCAGGGGTGTTCGATTTCACCCCCTGCTGGAAGCCATGGTCCTGGCAAAAGACGAGCGTTTTATATTTCCACGCTCCAGAGCCGCTTCCGGTTCTGGATCACGTTTTTTTTTTTTTTTTTTTGATGTGGTAGTTGTTGGCGCATCGGCTTCTGTGGCCATATTGCACCTCCCAAGGTTTTTGCAGTACTTTGATCCAAGCCCGAGGCGGGAATTGAACCCGCGACCTTTGGGTTGCCGGGCAGGTACTTTACCCACTCGGCTAGCCCGGTCGGCCATGGATCACATGGAAGAAATATTGAGCATGCGCCTGGTCAGCCAAGTGTGCTGTGAGCCTATTAAGGATGTGTTGCTTAAACATCATTGTTCTTGAGAAAAGAGGCGGAAGACCCTGAAAGCTTCAGTCAATGTTTTATCGCTTTTAATTTTATTGTATTTTAAATATTTTATTTATATTTTAAAATTTTTATCGTATATTTTATTTTGTAAATCAGTTTTTTTGCATATATTATTTTCAGTATTAAACCATTATAGTTAAACGGTTGGTGTATTTGTTTTAAATTTTGGATAATGGCTTTATTTAACATCATCTCATAACCAGGAAGTAAGCTCATCTATGTTTAATATTATTAGTACCAGAATATAGAAAAATATCCTGATGCTGTTCATTTTAGATGTCACGGCATAAATTCCCTGTTTATTTTTGTTTTTAGCAATTAACAACAGCAGTTCCTCTAACAGTTGTCTGGAATAATGTTAATAATCCAAATAACTCATAATCTGACAATATTTAACTAAGAATATATGTATATTACACATGTAAAAGGGGAAAAACAAGATTGTATTATCAACAGTGAATATTAATAAAAACTGAGATATTAAATAACAACCAAACCACAAAAAAGTAACCATTTTATTTGAGAACTGTAAAAGTCCTCCATCATTCAACACATTTTATTTTGCCCTTAAACGAAACCTATGATGTTTCTTTAACTTAATAAAGGGCATCTACCAATCTTGTTTTCATTGTACAATCCATATTAACTTGATGAATCTTCACAACTAATAACTTTCTTTTTTTTTCCAACTAATAATTTACATAACACTCTGACATGACTGTAAAAATGTAGTTATGTACTAAGAATACAATAAGCAGCGAAAGGATTTAATTCTTTGGAAGGCCTAACTTTCTCTTCAAGTTTTCACCAACCATCAGAAAATAACACATTTTATAATTTGGACAAAAGTCACAATTAGGCCAGGAAGAATATTAGCATGCTGTACAGTCATCAGTAATAATTATACAAGTGCAGGTAAAAATTAAAAATTCATGAAAATCTAATATATAATTAGTATAATTAACCTAGGCATATTCTTGAAAAGACAAAATATTGTTTAAATTCAGAAATACAAATGACCTAGGATATAAGAACATATAATAAATATTGCTATACTACACTATTTTAATATTGCTCTTTTCAATGTACCTTTAAAAGTATTATTCTACACAGAGAAATAAACATTGTTACACTCCTGAAATCATCTATTTACAATCGTGTCTACAATATTAATACACACCTGAAAACACTATTAAGTTATTAAATAATCAAAGTGGAAAAATGCTTGGGGGAGGAAATGCAAGCATTACATTCATATTGAAACACTCTTATATTCAAGCTGCTTTATTTAAACAACACTGCATTCCTCAATTTTGAAAGATAGGTTGAAAATACTTTGAGAAAAGAAAAGGTGAGAGGGGGAAAAGGAATTTCTTTCACTAAATAACCAGTCCTGAAAACAATCAATTCTAACACACACACACCCACAAGAACTCATTCATCTTACAGATAAAAACTGGCAGCAATATAAAATACAAACAGAAGTGAATGTGACAGTGCGACATACAGCATTTTTGGTTCCATCTAGTTGCATAACAAAAATTGTGACACGATAACAAAATTAACAGATTTAGTTTACAGAAATTATTATTCATCAAAACAGTTGGTAACTTTTTACCAAACACCTCATTAATAATAATAATAATAATACAAAAATAAATAAATTAAAAATTAAAATAAGTACAATTCTGAAACAGTCGGGTATTTCTTTCTTAAAATCACAACTTTTAATTTTTAAAAATGAAAAATTTTAATATAACGTGATATATAAAATATAATCTGGAATCAAAGAACGTTAACACATGATAATATGAATGCTTATCAGAACCGAAATCCAAAGAATGCAAATTGTTTCAAAATGAAAAAAAAAAAAACATGAAAGCTAAACTGAAAAATCATTTGGAATAAGAACTCTAATAGTCTTCATGGCAACTATATTTTATTTACAAATAGTTTAAAAAATAT
Organism: Mastigoproctus giganteus; assembly: GCF_048544385.1. Classification (NCBI taxonomy): domain Eukaryota; kingdom Metazoa; phylum Arthropoda; class Arachnida; order Uropygi; family Thelyphonidae; genus Mastigoproctus; species Mastigoproctus giganteus. Next base: position 279,254,065 of record NC_143575.1, on the reverse strand, counting down.
GAGCACCTGTTCTTTTTATGCATTGTACTTAAGAAATTGTCATTACAAATAAATGACGTTAAGCAAAATTGCAAGTAAAGTTAGCAACAGATGACAATTGTTGAAACAAACAATGTATGAAGAGAAACACTGATGAAAATTAATATACACAATATCCCAAGCAGAGAAATGAAAGCTAAATCTATTGTTCAACCATTAATGTACGTACATACATACATATATACATTACTTACACAGAATAGAAAAACAGACATTTCTCACAAGAATGCCAATTAAATATCATAGTTATCTGTGCAAGTCACAACATACATTGCCTGTCAAAATATCTTATCATAAATTGTAACATTTATTTATGCAAATAAATATACTAACAAGCAGAAAATGCATCTATATGTAAAACACTAGAGAGCTGCAAATACTGGAAATCAGTATTTAAAGAATGCAACTGCAATATTTGCTAGCATTTAGAATGTGACTGCCTTCTTGCAAGTAACATTCCTAACAGGAAAATCCAATCAAAAGAGCAATAAAACTTGAAATATAACACAAAATATACATTTAAGTTTAAAGCACAGGCTTCAATTTTTGCTCTTAAAAAATCTCCATCCATTCATAAGTTAAGACTTTCTGAGATACAAAAATAAGCAGCCAAACACTGGTATAACACAAAAACATCTGTACACTAAGTTTCATATACACAGAGTATTTTGCAATACTAGGTGAATTCAATGTCAGCAAGTTGAAGCTCTCCTCCACCTTTGTAAGCTATTGTAATGCAATAATGTTGCAACAGTTGCTGAAGAAGCTCTTTCTCATCCAAAAATTCAAGCCTTTCTATCCTAAATAGATGCAAAGAGATAATTTTTATTATAATATAAAATGAGGATAACAATTAATAAGACTATTTTCTGATTTCAAAATGTATTGAAAGCTGCATTACATTAAGATCTGAAAACAACTTTATTGGTAGGCAATTAAGATTTGATAAATTGTATTCATTCAAGCATAAGGTAAAACTTTTCACTCTTCCCAGAAACTTTTTTTTAACAAAGCTATTGCTATACGTTTACGTTACTTGCTAAAATGCCTAGTTTCACACAAGCAATGATAATCAAAATTGCATGTAAGTTTATAATAATTAACTTATTCTATCTGTGTGATACAGTGCTGAAACCCTGAGCTATTAATCAAATGTTGCACTAATATTGTCAAGTAGAAAAAAACTTTCAAGGGCAGAAATTTTGTAGTTTATTTTTGTTTTTTTTTTCCCAAACTGTGGCCAAGTCAGTGGCCTTAAAGAATGGGGGTTAGGACATTTTTTTTTTTTTTTTTTTTTTTTTTTTACCTTAAATTCTTGTTTGCTATCCCAGGAGATGATGGAAAAACTGATAGCAGAAAACATGCAGCTTACAGATATGACATACTGATGTTCTGGCACACTTTCAAAACAACACGTGAAGTCCAAACTCTGTTGTGAACAGGGAGAAAGTTGTTATTACTGCTGAATGTTATCAGTTAGCATTCATTTGTGCTTGGCATTCTAGCCTCACACCAAATGCAAGGCCACAAGAAATCAGTATCTTGTGCTTGTAAACTGAGTCCACTCTATGGTTATTTAGGAAATTTTGTAGGATGAAAATTCCAAGTTTCACAGTAAAAAACCATGTAGGCTAAGACTTCAACTAGGTGAACAGTGCTATAAAGAAGAAAAAAAAAAAAAAAGATTTTGCTGTTGAGACAAGGGGGAACTTTTTCTCCTCAAAGAAACTCAGTATTTTCTCCCCATTAAACAAACCAAACCAACAGAATATTATTAGCCAAATGATGCAAGGAAGCCTGAAGCTTATGCTGGACCAGCCAAAAAAAAAATTCACAAGAGAGAGAGAGAGAGAGAGAGAGAGAGAGAGAGAGAGAGAGAGAGAGAGAGAGAGAGAGAGAGAGAGAGAGAGAGAGAGAGAGAGAGAGAGAAGTAGAAGGAAATCACCAAGAAAGAGAAGAATGATGATATCCAGCTCAGGACCCTGGGTTTGCCAAATCCATATTCACCAGATGTGATACACTTTACACTTACCCTGGGGTTAGAGTAAAGTGCATTGATGTCTAGTGGCACCAGGGGTTCCCCCATCTCCACATTGCTTTCACTGTTGGTGTACCAGTTCACTGGAAAGGCCAGAGATTTAAGTGTGTGGATTTTGTATATGTGTATCGTTGTTCATCTGGCCGTTTAGCCACTGGACCCCTACTGAGGCACAACGTTGCCCACACTTAGCCTCGTGGAGGCAGACCAGGTACACAGTAGTTTGAAATTTTACTCTGGCAGGCCCTGCAACCTAGTTTCCTGAGATTTCAGTGACTAAAGCCTAAAAAAAAAAAAAAAAAAAAAAAAAAAAACTCAGTAAGGGTGAGCGCTGGAATTGGAATTAATTTGGATGAAATTAAGTTTTTGCAGTTTGTGTGGGGGTCATACGCTGGCGTGTTAGACAGAGTAGGGGTAGACTGAAGGCTGGGGGGAAAAGACAGAAGTATGGGGATGATAGAGAAGGCAACCCCAGGATGTTCAGTGAGACAGGCCCGTGCCCCACCAGGAGAAGAATAAGGGTTGGCAGGGGAGGAGAGGGGACAAGACTGTCTCCTCCTCCTCCTCCACACCAAGGGAAAGGGAGTAAAGGTACCAGGCAAGGAAGCCTGGTACAGATTGCCATCAGGCATTGGCAGGCATTGTCAATATCAAGTGGACCAATCTGATTCATCCCCTTCCTTCTAGAGTTTACATAAGTAAAGAACTCTTTGCTGTTTTTCTTTGCATCCCTTGCCAAGGATTTCTCGTAATCTGCCTTCGCCTGCCTAACCTCCTTTGTAACTTGGTTGCATATCAACTTGTATCTATCATAGGCTTCTGTGTCATGTGTTAATTTGTAAGTATCCCATGCATTTTTCTTCTCTGCCATATGCCTCATTAGTTCATCTGACATCCATTTTGGCCTAAACCTTGAACAATATTTCTTAGTTGGTATGTAAAGCCTAGTAGCTTCCAAGATAAGTTCTTTGAATGCTTCCCATTTTGAATTTGCTGTTGGTAACATCATCAGTTGGTCCCACTGTATAGAATTTAAATACTGTCTCAGTCCATCGTAGTCGCCTTTACGGAAGCAATAACCCTTCCCTTTACCCCTAATGGTAGTTACCTCTTTCAGTAAATCCCACTTCAGCACACTGTGATCACTGCCACCTAGTGGTTCATTTATCTGCAGATTCTTAATGCATGAAGAATCACTGCTGATAATCAAATCAAGAGTATTACTCCCTCTAGTTGCCTCCCGAACATGCTGATGTAGAAAACAATCATCCAATAAATCCACAAAAGCCCTGCTAGTGTGTGAGTAACCAGCCCCCAAATTCCAGTCAATATCTGGGAAATTAAAATCTCCCATTATAAGACTCTCTGATTTACTGGCCCACTCTATTTCCCTGTACAGTTCCTTATTATACTCATCAGAGTCATTAGGCCTATAGCACACTCCTACTCTCAATTTTGATCTCCCAATGCTTATGTCACACCAAACTGACTCAACACTGCACTGTCCAGCGATGTCGACTGGCTTCACTTCCTTGGTTTTTATGTGTTTCTTAACTAATAGCATAACCCCTCCCCCCTTCCTATCCTGTCTATCCTTTCTGTAGACGTTGTACTCCCCAAATTGCATTTCTGCATCCCTTATATCTGTGTGACACCACGTCTCTGATATCCCAACAATATCTGCCTTTGATGTTTTGAGCAATACCTCAAATTCATCAAATTTATTTACTAAACTCCTAGCATTGGTGTACACGCAAGTATACCTGCACCTGTTTCTATTCTTAGCTACCCTAACACAACCCATGTGTTTACTTGTACCGCAATGGCTCCCAGCAGTCTCTGAAATACCATGCATCTTGTTTTTCAGGCTTCTGCTCATTCTAATAGAAGCAGTGCAAGAATCTCTTTCACCTCTGCCAGTGGCTACTGTCAATCTATTGGTCTTTGTCTCCCCCCAAGCTAGCAGTTTTCCAACCCACCTAACACTGCCTCAATAGCATCAGCAAATATTCTTGCACCCTTTCTATTTAAGTGTATCCCATCCCTGTAGAAGCAATCTCTCCTGTTAACAAGTACAGTCCAGGCTGAAAAAAAATTCTACCCCTTGAGCCTTGCACAATCTTTCCAGGGCCGAATTGATTGACGAGTATGATCATCAACAGTCAAACCATCGATATCAATTGGACCAATCTGATTTATCCCCTTCCTTCTAGAGTTTATATAAGTAAAGTCGTTTTTCTTAGCATCCTTGCCAAAGATTTTTTGTAATCTGCTTTTGCGTGCCTAAATCACCTTTGTAACATGATTGCAGACTAGCTTATATCTACCATAGGCTTCTATGTCACTTGATAATTTATATGCATTCCATGCATTTTTCTTCTCTGCCACGAGTCTTTCTTCAGTTCATATGACATCCATTTAGGCCTAAACCTTGAACAGTATTTCTTAATCGGTATGAAATGCCTAGTAGCTTCCACAATTAATTCCTAAAATGCTTCCCATTTAGAATTTGCTGTTGGTAACATCATGAGTTGGTCCGACTGTATAGAATTTTAAAATTGTCTTAGACCACTACAGTCACCTTTATGGAAGCAAAAACCCTTCCCTTTAGCCCTGATGGCAGTTATATTTTTTAAGTAAATTGCACATTAGTGCACTGTGATCACTTCCACCTAGTGGGTTCTTTTATCTGCAAATTTTTAATTCATGAATAATCATTGCAGATAATCAGATCATGAATATTACTCTCTCTTGTTGCCTCTCTAACATGCTACTGTAGAAAACAGCCATCCAATAAATCCCCAAAAGTATTGCTGGTGTTTGAGTAACCAACTCAAGTTTCAGTCAATATCTGGAAAGTTAAAATCACCCATATAAGACATTAACCTGCTAGCATCCTAGTTTTCTTCTGATTCATGTATTGATAATGTTGGAAAACATTACTTCCCACCATTCCTAGTACTCTCTATTCAATGCCTCCTCTGGTCTTCCTTCAAAAGGATATCAGAAGAATATTGAACAGTCTTGTGCTAAGAAAGTGCCAGGGCCTAATGATATATGTCTATGAAAGTATATGTTTGGGAGGCTGAACGTTTGCATGTGCGCATAGATGTAAGTCAGCATGTAATTATAAATATTGTCATTATTATTTCATGCGTATCTTTATTCAAGTGTCGGGTAAAAATTGTGTCTGCTTAACCTGCAAAAAAAAAAAAAAAAAAAAGTAGATATATAGTCCTATTCAGGATAGTGTAGTGGGTCAGATAAGTGTGTGAAAAGGATGGCTGAATGTCCTATACACCAACGAACCAAAACATTATGACCATCTACCTAATATGATGTTGGTCCTCCACGTACAGCCAACACAGCTCGTACCCGGCGAGGCACGGATGCTATAAGATTTTTAAATGTATCTTGAGGTATCTGGTACCAGCATTAGCATTAGTAGATGCAATAAAGAAAGCATCAAAATTAGCATTTGATGCAAGAAAGCAAGCTTATGCAGCATCAGCCAAAAAAAAAAAAAAACCCACTTCCACTTCACCCTCTGTTCGTTCAAAATACCTGTCCAGCTGAGCCTTAAACTTATTTAGGCTATCAACCTCCACCACAAGGGATGGAAGTCTGTTCCACCAACCAACCACCCGCTGGCTAAAGGCAAATTTCCGCACGTCTATCCTACATCTGTCTTTCCTCAATTTGAATTTATGCCCTCTCAGGTGATTTTTCTGAGCTAGAGGAAGAATCCCATCAGCATTGAGCATGCTTAAACCATTCAAGGCTTTATACACCTCTATCAGATCACCTCGCTGGTGCCTAGTCTCCAGACACTGTAATTTGCAAAACTTAAGCCTTTCTTCGTAAGAGCACCCCTTTGTTCCATTCACTAATCTTGTTGCCCTTCTCTGTACTCGTTCCAGCAGCTCCACATCCTTGTTGAAATGAGGCCTCCAGACCTGTATACAGTACTCTAGGTGTGGCCTGACCATCGCCTAATACAATGGAATAATCACCTCCTTATCCCTGCTGGAAAAATTCCTGTATATCATTGACAATACTCCATGAGCTACTCTTGCAGCCCGTCTGCACTGCTCAGAGAACTTCATATCTGCCTGCACAACCACCCCCAAGTCCCTTTCATTCTCTACCACTGTCAGTGTAGTACCACAGAGTTGATACGTTGCTCTGGGGTTGCTGTTTCCCATGTGTAGCACTTTACATTTGTCAATGTTAAACTTCATTTGCCACCTCTCAGCCCATCTGCTCAACCTTTCCAGATCCTGTTGCAGCAGCATAGTGTCAGTAGTGTCCTTGACAACCCTGCCAACCTTTGTATCGTCTGCAAACTTGGACATTAAGCCCGATATACCATCATCAATATCATTTATAAATACAGAAAACAATAATGGACCCAACACTGAGCCCTGAGGGACTCCACTAATAACATCAGTCCACGATGAGCAGTGTCCATTGATTACCACTCTCTGTCTTCTCCCCCTCAACCACCCCTTTATCCATAGCAGCAATTTGCCTCCAATGTCACACTGCTCCAATTTGTGTAGCAGTCTTCCATGTGTAACAGTATCAAAAGCCGTTAAAAAACATGTAACCAGCAGATCCTTAACTCCTGTAAGGTCGGGGCTGAGATGCCACAGATCGGAGTTGCTGTTCCAACACGAACCACAGATGCTCGATGGGACTGATGCTTGGGGAATTTGGAGGCCAGGACAATACCTGGAAATCTTCCTCATGTTCCGCAAACCAGTTTTGAACAATCTGTGCAGTGTGGCATGGTGCATTATCCTGCTGAAAGATGGCATCCCCAGAGGGGAAGACCATTGCCATGAAAGGGTGTACCTGGTCAGCAATGATGTTTAGGTAGGTGGTAGATTTCAGAGTGCCCGGCACATGGATGACTGGATCCAGGGTATCCCAGCAGAACATTGCCCAAAGCATGACACTGCCGCCGCCAGTTTGTTTTCGTCCAACAGTGCATCCAGGTGCCACCACTTCCCCAGGTAAATGACACACACACACACACACACACACACACACACACACACACACACACCCGAAACGTCCACATGGTGCAACAGGAAATGTAATTCATCGGACCAAATGACCTTCTTCCAATCACTCAAGGTCCAGGTTCAATGATCGCGTGCCCATTGTAGGCGCTGTCACCAGTGAACTGTGGTTAGCTTGGGCACCTGGAGAGTGCCTGCTGCTACGCAGCCCCATTTTCAGCAGGGTTCGATGTACCGTGTGTTGTGACACATTACTCCCGTCACTAGAATTCCAATTACTGGTGAGTTGCGTCACAGTCGCCCTTCTGTCGGCACGTACCATCTGGGAGAGCCTTTCCTCACCTTGAGCATTGATGAGCCATGGTCTTCCAACACCTCGCCAGAGGTTTGTGGGTTCCCCCTCCTCGGACCACTTTCGGTAGTACTAATCACGGCTGACCGTGAGCACTCCTATAGCAGTTTGTTTGTTGTTTGTTGTTTGTTGTTTGGTTTTTAGGAGCATTAGCAACTAAGGCCATATTGCTCCGGGATATGCGGTGGTCATTCCCTGACCTTTCCGCATCTTCCGTATTTGGTGGTGACGGGCTCGAACCCCGGTCTAATCAAGAAGCGTGTGCTACGCACTGCTGCTCCTTCCCACCTGGCTACGGAGGCGCACTCCAATAGCAGCTGCCATTTTGGATATGCTCTAATCCAGTCGTCTGGCCATTACAATTTGGCCTTTGTCAAACTTGCTGAAGTCCGCTGCCTTTCCCATTTGAAGAACAAGAGTAACACTGATTAACGAAGCTGAGTATCAGGTGTTTTTTATACAGTGTTCCAACCGGCACACACGCCACAGTTCACCTGCAGCTGCTTCGATTTGCATAACGATTTGCTGGTCATTATGTTTTGGCTCATCGGTGTATATATAAATAAAATGTGTGTACTTGTTTATATGTACATGTGAAAGGTGTATAGATGGGCTGAATATATGTGGAGTGCATGTGTGTGTGTTCTGACAGGCTCTCCAAATTAGAATGCAGTGAGGGCAACTTATCAGGAGCCTCCCCATGCCATGCTGACGTGATGCCTCTTCCCTCCTTGAGACATTATGGTCACACTGTGGATGCATATTGGCTTCACCTAGTCTGGGATCTCATACAGGGAGCCACTGTGCATCCACAGTGCAACCCCCCCAAACATAGGGCACCTTGGCCTGACTTTAGCCCAAAAAATTCCACATCCCTTTCTCCTACCTCTCCCACCCAAACATTTCACTTGGTGGACTCTACCACCACTAAGATTCTACTGTTCTGAACAGCCCCCTCCCATGTGGAGAATGAACTCCTTCCACATGGGTGCCCTTCTATCCCCTCAAATTTCCTATTTCCAAGTGGAGTCTTCCTATTATCCACCTTTTTTATCTTCATTCATTTCCTCCTACCTTCATTGTCTCCCCCCTTTCTTTTTGCCTTCCAGAACTGCTCTTTCCCCCCCTCTTCTGGGCCCTCCCTGGCAAGCTCATGCACCGACCAGAGTTCACCCTCACCAGAGACTATATCTATCTCCTACTATAACTGGCTGTCTCGTTGGAGTGGAGGATGGGCAACATGGGGTCCCACTAGGGGACCCAGTGGCTAAATGCCGGAGGAACAACAGACCGCACAATCAAACACTACAATGCAGATCAATACCAAAACTTACATTATCTGCGGCATTTATAGAGTTTGTAATACAACACAGAGTATACTATGTGGTTATTGGGTAGACCTATGGTGCCACCTGAAACTAAATACTATACATCTTTTCTGTACACACTGTACTCGCCATATTCAAATTCTGTATCGCTTATATTTGAGTGTCGCCACGTCTCTGATATTCCCACAATGTCTGCATTTGAGGACTTGACCAGCAGTTAAAATTCATCAGAGCATGCAAGCATACATGAACCTGCTCTTACTCTTAGTTATCCTAACAATGGTTATTCCTCAGATTGGGTTGATGAAAGAAGTGGGGTTTCCCAAGGATCAGTATTAGGACCATTGTTGTTTTTGATTTTTATAAATGACAGAGATGAAGGGATGGAGGGTGTGGTGTCTAAATTTGCAGATGATGTAAAGATTGGTAGAGTAGTTAATGATTGTCGCCAAGTAGAGCTTCTTCAGAATGACCTAGATAGACTTCAGAGATGGTCAGAAAAATGGTAGCTATGCTTTAATGCAGCAAAGTGTAAGGTATTGCACCTGGGGAAGAGTAACTCCAAAATAACTTATACACTTGCAGAGTTGAACTAAAGCTGGTAGTGGAGGAAAGGGACTTGGGTATTATGATACGGTCAGATATGAAATTCTCCGAGCATTGTAGACTGGTTGCAAGGAGGGGGCCCATGGTGTCCTATCGAAGATTTATCGAACAATCGCTAGTAGAGATAAGGACGTCATAATCCCATTATATAAGGCTATTGTTAGACCACACTTGGAATACTGTGTTCAAGTATGGAGACCACACCTAAAGAAAGACATTGTTCTTCTTGAAAGGGTCCAAAGACGGGTAACTCGCCTGGTGAGATTGGCAAAAGGGCATCCATATGAGGAACACTTCGAATTGGGTTGCAGAGCTTGGAAACTAGGCACCTTAGAGGAGACTTGATTGACGTGTTTAAGGCTCTGAGAGGCATAAGCAAAATGAATAAGGATGAAATTTTCACGGTTATAAATGATTATAGAACTGGGGGCCATAATTTAAAGTTACGGGGGGGGGAGTTGTTTGGATTGCAGGAAGTTTTATTTTAGCCAGCAAGTTATAAATTGCTGGAATAAGTTACCTACATGGGTGGTAGAGGCTAACAGTCTCGGGAAATTCAAAGGTCAGCTGGATAATTAACCAAGGTAGGAGGGAAATGTATAGGTTGTCCTGTACATTTCCTTTTCTCTTATTAATTTTTATTCTTATTTTTTAAAAAATTTTCTTATCATTATTAATTTGTTTTTATTCTTATTATTTTATTTTATTATTATTATTTGTTATTTATTTATTTATTTTTTTGGCTGGTGCAGCATAAGCCATAGGCTTCCTTGCACCGTGTGTCCATTACTAATACTAACACAGCTCATGTATTTACTTGTTCCACAATGCATCCCAGCATTTCTTGAAATCCTCAACACCTTGCTTTCAAAGCTGCTGCACATTTCAACAAAATGCAGTGCAATAACCACTTTCACCTCTGCTTGCAACTATCGTTAATCTATTAGTCTGTACATCCTCCCAAGCTAGCAGTTTCACGACCCACCCAACACTGCCTTGATAGCACCAACAAATATTCCCACACCCTTTCTATTTAAGGGTATCATATCTCTGTAGAAGGCAGTCTTTCCTGTTAACAAGCACAGACCACTGGCTTAGAGTCTAGCCAGCTGGAGAAGTCAGTTGATCTGAATGAAAAGCCATTAATAAAAATTTATATGCTGTAACACTGGAGAGTCAATTCAAGAAAACATATGCTATGCCTAAATGAATAATGAAAATATTTCCTTCTGATCAATGGATATCGAACAATATCAAATATTTCCAACATGCTATATGCCTCTCATGCTACAAAGATGACAAGTTAAAAATAATCTCATAAAAAGCACAATGCAGTAATTAAAATAAAATAATAATATATAGTTTTCAATACCAAAATTCTTTACTTTGGCATACTTGCCTATCAATTTCTTCCACTGGAAGGGACTGGTAAACATCCATCATGTCCCAACCTTTTGCTCCATCCCATCCTGCAGCTAAAAACCTATAAAAATGAATTTTTATTCAAAAACATGAACTTCTAGATTATACATTTGAAAATTTAAACATCAACCATGTACCATGCTTTTGCTACACCTCATCCTGTAGCTGAACATAAAATAAAAAAATGTTTTCGAAATCCCTTAATTTACTTCTCAAATATGCACAGGTCTCATTTTTAATCTCAGCAAATTAATTGCCATCTATAATCTTTTAATTCCATTTCATTCTTTGGTTTAAAAGGTCACCAAGGGAAAAATTGGAGGGAAAAGGAGGGCAATGTTACAAAGGAAATTTATACACATTTTGGAAAGAGTAAAAAGCCAGACAATATCAAATTTATTTTAGGTGCTGACAGAGGAAATATTTATCATTGATAAATATATAAAACAACAATGGGCCCAACACCGAACCCTGAGGAACACCACTAATAACATTAGTCCACATAGAACAGTATCCATTGATTACCACTCTGTCTTCTCCCAATCAACCATCCATGGAGTCCCCATGTGCAATGGTATCAAAAGCTTTGCTGAAATCCAAGTATATGATATCAAAATTATTTTTTGCATCCAGTTCCTTTGTGACCACGCCATAGTATCCAATCAAATTGGTCAGACAAGACTTCCCCTTAACAAACCCATACTGTGTTTGAATTATTACTGCTGTCTTGTCTAGATGATCCTGCAATGCTTTTTTAACCAGCAACTCCACAACAGATAAAGGTCTTGTCCTCCTTTTGACAGACATTTGGTAACTCTATATATATTTCAAGTTACCAAAATACATAAATCAATGAGGTTTATGCTAATTCTGACTCCATAGTTCTCCTGCCATACTCAGATATAAATGAGAATATTTTGTCACAACATTACTTGAGAAGAAAAAGTTGGATCAACACTAAATTTCATTGCACTCTTGGTATTTGGTCCAACTCAGATTTTACAGCCCCCAACCACTAAGAAACCAATAAATTAGGACAGCAACTCCAATCCTTTTCAAAATTCCAGGATTTATTTAGAATATTAAAGCCCAGACCTGGGAGTAAAGTGGAGGAGAGTACTAACTAGCGGCCAGCCTGCGAACACCGTTTTAAAGCTGTACCCTCGAAATGTAAGGAAGATTGAATCTCGCCATAATGTCCATCATAACCTCAAAAGTCAGTCATACTGCATGATGGAAGAGATGGGGAAGGGTTGACTGGAACTTAGCTCTGGAGACTAAACATGGGTTTCACCACTTCAAGCCTCCAATAAACAAAATTGTGGTATTGCAGCGGTTGATGAGAGTCATCTACCAACTAGTATCGCCTGGAAACACAGAGGGGCGACATTCCTCCGCGAGGTATGGGGGCCACACCTCGACCCCTGCTAACTTTGGTTCACACCTGAGTGAACACAGTGTTTGTGCATGGGGGTTATACCCAGGATTACTAACAGTCCCACCGTCGTGAAGGTGCAAGCAGAGGATTTGACTGTCACAGACTATCCGGACTTCAACGAAATTGGGTCCACTTGACTTGAGTGTCACCCAAATCAGTTCCATCAGTGTTTTAGAGTCCCAGGTAGCAAGTATAACTTGTCTGGTATAACTGAGAGAATGCCTATCAAGGCAGAGTTAGGTGGGTTGGAAAACTGCTAGCTTTGAGGGGATACAGGGACTAATAGATTAACAGTAGCCACTGGCAGAGGTTAAAGTGAATCTAGCACTGCTTCTATTGGAATGAGCAGTAACCTGGAAAACACGAAGCAGGGTATTTCAGAGACTGCTGGGAGTCATTGCGGTACAAGTAAACGTGTGGGTTGTGTTAGGGTAGCTAAGAATAGGAACAGGTGCATGTATACTTCCATACACACCAATGCTAGGAGGTTGGTAAATAAATTTGAGGAATTTGAGGTGTTGGTCAAAACATCAAAGGCAGATATTGTTGGGATATCAGAGACGTGGTGTCACACAGATATAACGAATGGAGAACTTGAATTTGGGGAGTACAATGTGTACAGGAAGGATATACAAGATAGGAAGAAAGGAGGGGTTATGCTATTAGTTAAGAAACAAAATCCAAGGAAGTGCATTCAGTCGACATTGCTGCCCAGTGCGGTGTCGAGTCATTTTGGTGTGACATAAGCAATGGGAGATCAAAACGGAGAGTAGGAGTGTATTATAGGCCTAATGACTCTGAGGAGTATAATACGAAACTGTAAAGAGAAATAGAGTGAGCCAGTAAATCAGAGTCGTATAATGGGGGATTTTAATTTCGCGGATATTGACTGGAAATTGTATGTTGGTCGCTCACACACTAACAAAGCTTTTGTGGACTTATTGGATGATTGTTTTCTACATGCTGATTAGAAAACTAATACTCTTGATCTGATTATTAGTAGTGATTCTTCATGCATTAAGAATTTGCAAATAAAGGAACCACTAGGTAGCAGTGATCACAGTGGGCTGAAGCAGGATTTACTCAAAGAGGTAACTACCATCAGAGGTAAAGGGAAGGGTTTTTGCTTTCGTAAAGGCGACTATGGTGGTCAGAGTCAGTATTTAAATTCTATATGGTGGGACCAACTGATGTCACCAACAGCAAATTCAAAATGGCAGGAATTCAAATAATTAATCTTGGAAGCTACTAGGCTTTGCAAACCAACTAAGAAATATTGTTCAAGGCCTAAATGGATGACAGATGAACTAATGAGACGTGGCAGAGAAGAAAAATGCATTTAAATAATATGCATTTAATTCATGCATTTAAATGCATGAAAAATACATATAAATTAATGGATGACATGGAAGCCTATGGCAGGTATAAACTAGTCTGTAATCAAGTCACAAAGGAGGTTAGGCAGGCGAAGGCAGATTACGAGAAATCTTTGGCAAAGAATGCACAGAAAAACAGCAAAGAGTTCTTTACTTATGTAAACTCTAGAAGGAAAGGGATGAATCAGATTGGTCCACTGGATATTGATGGTTCAACTGTTGATGATCCTGCTCAGGTTGCTAACAAACTAAATGAGTATTTTGCATCTACATTCATACATGAGGAGTTATTCAGCGAAGGGAATGCCAGAGGTGTATTCAACTCTTGCAGTAAGCTAGATAATCTTGTAATAACTGAGAGTAAAGTGGAGGAGAAATTGTTGAAGATAAACACAAGAAAGGCACCTGGGGTGGATGGAATCTATCCAGTTATATTAAAGGAGGCGGTAAAGGAAGTAAGCAAAGCCTTAGCCATAATTATGAGAGCTTCCCTAGATTCATGGGAAGTGCCCATGGACTGGAAATCTGCAAATGTGACCCCAATCCACAAAGGAGGATCAAAGAGAGAGACAGGTAGTTACAGACCTGTTAGTTGAACTTCTATTCCAGGGAAATTAATGGAGGCACTGATTAAAGAAGCATTTTGCAGATCATCTCGGACACAGCATGGTTTTGTTAAGGGGAAGTCTTGCCTGACCAATTTGATTGGGAGAGGAATGCCAGAGGTGAATTAAACTCTGGCAGTGAGCGAGACGATTTTGTAAAAACTGGGAGGAAAGTGGAGGAGAAATTGTTGAAGATAAACAAAAAAGGCACCTGGGGTGGACGGAATCTATCTAGTTATATTAAAGGGGGCAGCAAAGGAAGCAAGCAAACTTTTAGCCATAAATATGAGAGCTTCCTTGGACTCATGGGAGGCACCCAAGGACTGGGTACATGCAAATGTCACTCCAATTCAAAAAGGATGATCAAAGGGCGACACAAGTAATTATAGACCTGTTAGTTTAACTTCTATTCGAGGGAAATTAATGGAGGCACTGGTTAAAGAAGCACTGCAGAATCATCTAGACAAGACCAGTTATAGCTCGGACCAGCATAGTTTTGTTAAGGGGAAATCTTGTCTGACCAATTTTATTGGATACTATGAGGTAGTCACAAAGGAACTGGATGCAGGGAATAAATTTGATATCATATATTTGGATCTTAGAAAGGCTTTTGATACTGTTGCACATGGTTGTTGTTGTTTTTGTTGTTTGGTTTTTAGGAGCATTAGCAACTAAGGTCATATTGCTCCGGGATATGCGGTGGTCATTCCCTGACCTTTCCGCATCCTCCGTATTTGGTGGTGACGGGCTCGAACCCTGGTCTACTTGCACATGGAAGACTGCGGCACAAATTGGAGCAGTGTGGCAGTGGAGGGAAATTGCTGCTATGGATAAAGAGATGGTTGAGTGACAGAAGACAGAGTGGTAATCAATGGACATTGCTCTTCATGGACTAATGTTATTAGTGGGGTCCCTCAGGGTTCAGTGTTGTGTCCACTGTTGTTTTCTGTATTTATAAATGATACTGATGATGGTATATCAGGCTTAATGTCCAAGTTTGCAGACGACACGAAAGTTGGCAGGGTTGTTAAGGACACTAATGACAGTACACTGCTGCAACAGGATCTAGAAAAGTTGAGCAGATGGGCTGATAGTTGGCAAATGAAGTTTAACATTGGCAAATGTAAAGTACTACATATGGGAAGCAGTAATCCCAGAGTAACATATCAACTCTGTGGTACTACACTGACAGTGGTAGAGAATGAAAAGGACCTGGCCGTAACTGTGCAGGCAGATATGAAGTTTTCTGGGCAATGCAGACAGTCTGCAAGATTAGCTCATGGTGTCTTGTCAATGATATACAGGAATTTTTCTAGCAGGGATAAGGAGATGATTATCCCCTTTTATAAGGCAATGGTCAGGCCACACCTTGAGTACTGTATACAGGTCTGGAGGCCTCATTTCAAGAAGGATGTAGAGCTGTTGGAACGAGTACAGTGAAGGGCAACAAGATTAGTGAATGGAACAAAGCGTTGCTCTTACGAAGAAAGCATTAGCAGAGGCACATGATGGAAGAAAGCAAGCTTAAGCAGCATCAGCCAAAAAAAAAAACCCAACACACTTTCATTTCACACCTCCGTTCTTTAGAAATATCTGTCCAGCTAATAAGCATGCTCAAACCATTCACGGCTTTATACACCTCTATCAGATTAATTCGTTGATGCCTAGTCTCCAGACACTGTAACTTGCAAAACTTAAGCCTTTCTTCGTAAGAGCAACCCTTTGTTCCATTCACTAATCTTGTTGCCCTTCTCTGTACTCATTCCAGCAGCTCTACATCCTGATTAAAATGAGGCCTCCAGACCTGTATACAGTACTCAAGGTGTGGCCTGACCATTTCCTGATACAAGGAAATAATCACCTCCTTATACCTGCTAGAAAAATTCCTGTATATCATTGACAAGACTCCATGAGCTACTCTTGCAGCCCATCTGCACTGCTCAGAGTTTGTTTGTTTGTTATTTGATTTTTAGGAGCATTAGCGACTAAGGCCATATTGCTCCGGGAATATGCGGTGGTCATTCCCTGACCTTTCCGCATCCTCCGTATTTGGTGGTGACAGGCTCGAACCCCGGTCTAATCAAGAAGCGTGTGCTATGCACTGCTGCTGCTGTTGTTATTTGGTTCTTAGGAGCATTAGCAACTAAGGCCATATTGCTCCGTGAATATGCGGTGGTCATTTCCTGATCTTTCCGCATCCTCCGTATTTGGTGGTGACGGGCTCGAACCCCAGTCTAATCAAGAAGCGTGTACTATGCACTGCTGCTCCTTCCCACCTGGCTACAGAGGCGCCCCACTGCTCAGAGAACTTCATATCTGCCTGCACAATAACCCCCAGGCTCTTTTCATTCCCCAGAATAGCTTATCAACCACAAAGTTGATAAGCTGTTCTGGGGTTGCTGTTCCCCATATGTAGTACTTTACATTTGTCAATGTTAAACTTCATTTGCCACCTCTCAGCCCATCTGCTTAACCTTTCCAGATCCTGTTGCAGCAGCATAGCATCAGTAGGGTCCTTAACAACCCTGCCAACCTTTGTATTTTTGCAAACTTGGACATTAAGCTTGATATACTACGATCAATATCATTTATAAATACAGAAAACAATAATGGACCCAACACTGAACCCTGAGGGACTCCACTAATAACATTAGTCCACAATGAGCTGTGTCCATTGATTACCACTCTGTCTTCTCCCACTCAACCATCCCTTTATCCATAGCAGAAATTTGCCTCCAAT
Organism: Mastigoproctus giganteus; assembly: GCF_048544385.1. NCBI lineage: Eukaryota > Metazoa > Arthropoda > Arachnida > Uropygi > Thelyphonidae > Mastigoproctus > Mastigoproctus giganteus. Next base: position 279,237,094 of record NC_143575.1, on the reverse strand, counting down.
GCCACACTTCTCCAATTCGTGCAGCAGTCTTCTATGTGCAACAGTATCAAAAGCCTTTCTAAGATCCAAATATACAATATCAAAGTTATTCCCTGTATCCAGTTCTTTTGTGACTGCATCATAGTATCCAATCAAATTTGTCAGGCAAGACTTCCCCTTAACAAAACCATGCTGTGTCCGAGCTATAACTGAAGTCTTATCTAGATAATTCTGCAATGCTTCTTTAATCAGTGCCTCCATTAATTTCCCTGGAATAGAAGTTAAACTAACAGGTCTGTAACTACCTGTGTCTCTCTTTGATCCTCCTTTGTGGATTGGGGTCACATTTGCAGATTTCCAGTCCATGGGCACTTCCCCTGAGTCTAGGGGAAGCTCTCATAATTATGACTAAGGCTTTGCTTACATCCTTTACCGCCTCCTTTAATATAACTGGATAGATTCCATCCACCCCAGGTGCCTTTCTTGTGTTTATCTCCAACAATTTCTCCTCCACTTTACTCTCAGTTATTAGAAGATTATCTAGCTTACTGCAAGAGTGGAATACACCTCTGGCATTCCCCTCGCTGAATAACTCCTCATGTGTGAATGTCGATGCAAAATATTCATTTAGTTTGTTAGCTACCTGAGCAGGATCATCAACAGTTGAACCATCGATATTAAGGGGACCATATGATTCATCCCCTTCCTTCTAGAGTTTACATAAGCAAAGAACTCTTTGCTGATTTTCTTTGCATCCTTTGCCAAAGATTTCTCATAATCTGCCTTCACCTGCTTAACTTCGTTTGTAACTTGGTTACTATTTTATTTTGTATTTGGTTTTTTTTTTTAGGAGCATTAGCAACTAAGACCATATTGCTCCGGGATATGCAGTGGTCATTCCCTGACCTTTCCGCATCCTCCGTATTTGGTGGTCACAGGCTCGAACCCCGGTCTAATCAAGAAGCGTGTGCTACACACGTAACTTGGTTACAGATCAACTTATATCTATCATAGGCTTCTGTGCTAGATGTTAATTTATATGTATCCCATGCATTTTTCTTCTCTGCCATATGTCTTATTAGTTCATCTGACATCCATTTAAGCCTAAACCTTGAACAATATTTCTTAGTTGGTATGTAAAGCCTAGTAGCTTCCAAGATAAGTTCTTTGAATGCCTCCCATTTTGAATTTGCTGTTGGTAACATCATTAGTTGGTCCCACCGTATAGAATTTAAATACTGTCTCAGACCATCCTAGTCACCTTTATGAAAGCAAAACCCCTTCCCTTTGATGGTAGCTACCTCTTTGAATAAATCCCACTTCAGCACACTGCGATCACTGCCATCTAGTGGTTCCTTTATCTGCAGATTCTTAATGCACGAAGAATCACTACTGATAATCAGATCAAGAGTATTACTCCCTCTAGTTGCCTCCCGAACATGCTGATAGAAAACAATCATCTAATAAATCCACATAAGCCTTGATAGCGCGTGAGTGACCAATTCACAAATTCTAGTGAATATCTGGGAAATTAAAATCCCCCATTATAAGACTCTCTAGTTTACTGGCCCACTATTTCCCTGTACAGTTTGTTATTATACTCATCAGAGTTATTAGGCCTATAGCACACTCGTACTCTCAATTTTGATCTCCCAATGCTTATGTCACACCAAACTGATTCGACACTGCACTGTCCAGCAATGTCGACTGGCTTCACTTCCTTGGATTTTGTGTTTCTTAACTAATAGCATAACCCCTCCTCCCTTCCTATCCTGTCTATCCTTTCTGTACACATTGAAAGGCTTAAGTTTTGCAGATTACAGTGTCTGGCGACTAGGCACCTGCAAGGTGATCTGATTGAGGTGTATAAAGCCTTGAATGGTTTGAGCATGCTCAATGCTGATGGGATTCTTCCTCTTGCTCAGAATAATCACCTGAGATGGCATAAATGCAAATTGAGGAAAGACAGTTGTAGGCTAGATGTGCGGGAGTTTGCTTTCAGCCAGTGGGTAGTTGATTAGTGGAACAGACTTCCATCTTTAGTTGTGGAAGTTGATAGCCTAAATAAATTTAAGGCTGAGCTGGACAGGTATTTATAACAAACAGAGGGGTGAAACGGGAGCGTTTTTTTTTATTTTGGCTTATGCTGCATAAGCTTGCTTTCTTGCATCACATGCCTCTACTAATGCTAAATGTCTGTGATAACCTCAAGGGCCAAAAAGAGTACAAGTTAATAAGGGCAATTATATTTTCTTCCAAAAGCATGGATATAGAGAGGGCATAATCTTATTCTGCCAAAGTTACACATAGGCAACTTCGTTGAAACTGGCTTTAAGGCTCCCAATCATAAAGTAATTTTATTATTTCCTCTGAGTATTCAACATCGCACACATACTCACATTATACACATTTATGAAGGATAATCACCATCTGCCCAAATATTTTCAAGCCTGTTACACCCCAAAAATGAGTTATCACCTCAATTCCAAGAAGGGTATAAAGGTGATCTGCAAACTTTTCTGTCTTCAACTGTAAGATCATCTTTGATGGGGTGCATGGTTGAAGAAAGAAAAATAAATTCTTTTTGAAGGATGTTTTGCTTTAACAAATCAAATTTGTGAATGACTACTGAAATAAATAACATTTTTGCAATCAATGAGAATTACGCGATTGCCTTGAAGTTATAAGTTAACTTCATTGATTTTTTAAATACGCCAGACAAGCAAAAAGGAAAAAAACACTTTTTCACCAACTTTAGATCATTACAAATGCCACTTTTGTTTTCATTATGATAGTAAATTGACAATACATTTTCATTTAATTTCTTAAAATTTGTCAAGAATTTCATATTGTGTTATGTTTTCAGAAATGCTGTTTGTTTGTTTGTTTTTGGATTTATTAGGCACATCGGCAACTATGCCACAATGCGCCAAATTCAGAAATGCTATTTGATACATGGCTGCATAGTTGTAGGCTATGTTTTCTAAGAGTCCACAAGTATTAGAACACTGATCTTCAGCATGGATGATTGCACCCACCATTGGCATTTTAGGGCTTATGGTGGGTGCTAAAGAACTCATCAAATGCTGTTCTGATTTCAACAGAAGAAGTATCCAAAGTTTCGGCATTTGTTATATATCGAGGCAGTATTAGATGGGCAGAAAATGGCTAGCTGGGGGGGGGACACAGACTAAAAGGTTAACATTGGCCGCAGGCAGAGGCAAAAGTGATTCTTGCACGGCTTCTATTAGAATGGTTGGTTGGTTAGTATGTTGTTTAATGGCACAAGGGCTGCTAAGGCCATATTGTGCCTGATTCTATTCGGTAGTGCAATTACCAGTTAAAATCTGTAAAATAATCCTGTCTGCTTTAAGAAATAAAATAACTCAGGTAGATTTGCATTGTCTCCAATCAGATGCATTAATGTCAAAGGTTCTTGCAGATGTGAAAGCGATTTGAAAATTTTGTTTCGATAATTATTATAATGATTGCAATTCATTAGAATATGTCTCACCGTAAGTGTAGTCTGACAAAATGTACAAATAGGCGGATCTTCCCCCTTGAGGAGATAAATATGCGTTAGATACGTATGCCCAATACGCATCCTAGCCAGCATCACCTCCTCTTGCCTATTTGATCGCATGCTTAAGGGCCACAACTTAGGTTCCTGTTTAAATTGTAGTAGTTTATTGCCGTACTCTATTAGAATGAGCAGTGCACTGCTTCTATTAGAATAAGGCACACCACACAAGACAAGTTTATTTTTTTAGGTAAGTTTGACCATGTCAAGGAAAGAAAGGCAATGGAGATTTCCAGGCCTGTTGGGAGTCATGGGGGAACAAATAAATACATGGGCTGTGTTAGGGTAACTAAGAGTAGAAACAGGTGCACGTATACTTATATGTACACCAATGCTAGGAGTATAGTTAATAAATTTTATGAGCTTGAATTTACCAACAACATCTTGTCACCAAAAGCTTAAGCTCAAGCTTACAAACAAACTGTTCGTCATTACGTTGGCTTGTTACAGTGGTGAAAAATTTGATCATGATCAAAAATTTTGGAATTGGAATTGGTTAATGATTGATTAAATCCAATTTTTGGAATTGGATTTAATCAATCATACTTATTGCATTTATAAGTGAAGCTTGAGCTTAAGCTTTTGGTGATAAGATGTTGGCGAATTATATAACGAATACTGAAACCTTGGATACTTCTTTTGTTAAAATCAGAGCAGCATTTGATGAGTTCTTTAGCACCCACCATAAGTGGACTCTTACAAAACATGGCCTACAACTATGCAGCCATGTATCAAAAAGCATTTCTGAAAACATAAAACAATTTTCATGTGCTACATGCAAAATGAACAATGTAAATACCTCTCTCGCTGAGTCTCCAAATTGTGACAAGCAGACACACCTGCTAGATTACAATTCCTCTTTCGTAGATTTTCAACCATCACTTCACCAAATTTATCTTCCATATTCACCTAAAAATATTTTACACACTTTCAGAAGTGCTATAATTTCTTTTAGTAAAAGAAAATTAACATTAAACATTATTTTTTATGTTAATAAAACTTAATATCAGATAGAAAAGAATTTGTTTTATTACCAAAATTTATACCAAGACCTGTTTACAGGTCTTTATACAAGTTATCAGGCCTTTAGCAATGAAAAACTTTACTACATGCTACACAAAGTAATTTATTACAAATTTCTTAAAGTAAATACAATGTTTGAATACTTACAAATTTAGAAGAATTAATTAGAATTAGTATAAAAATGGCAGAACAAAGCAATGAAGCAAAGCTTGCGTAGCATCTACTGTCAGAAAATAGCAAAATAATAATAATGATATGAAGATGTTTCAAAATTTAAATAAGGCACACCACACAAGACAAGTTTATTTTTTAGGTAAGTTTGACCATGTCAAGGAAATGCAAAAATAGACTATTTCCTAACAGGCACATGAGATTGCCCCATATGCATTACATTACCACACCATTAGCTGCAAGATGGTAGGACTACTAGAAACATTCAAATGTAGAGGTAAGCTGAAGCACCTAATTTCTGCATATTCAGCACATTAGGCCAGCAAAAATTCAATGTCAGTAGATGTATAAGAAACAAATGTCATGTCACAGACACAAGTCCAGGTTTGGCACAATGCTCTTGTTAATAGCATAACGTTGATCTTCAAGATGAGTAGTGACTCAAAATGCCTAAGCAAGTCCACAGCACATGACAATATCTATCACATATATATCTTAATTGGAGGATACAGAAACATTAAAATTAGTGACAATGACAAAGAGCTTAAAATCTCAGTACGTACTGCAAACAAGTACCTTGTGAGATTTAAAGAACAGAGGGTAATTGTGCAGTCAGATATGAAGTTCTCTGAGTAGTGCAGATAGGCTGCCAGGACAGATCATGGGGTTTTGTGAATGATATAAAATAATTTTGCAAGAAGGAATAGGGAGGTGACCAGTGGTGAGCTATAGTGGGCTCGCGAGAGCCCATTGTTATTTTTTTTTAAAATTTGCGAGCCCATTGTTGAGACGATCATTTATTTTACAAATGAAATCCTAAATGCACAATTATTGAGTATCCAGAGCCGAAACTACGGTGGGGCTAACGGGGCCCCATTCCCAGCACTTTAATGGCGCAATCGATTGGTTATGTATTTTAAAATTGCTTCATTTTTGATTTAATTATTGTTGGACCTCTGTTTAACCAACTTGTTTATACCGAATTTTTTAAAATTCCCCTTGGTAATTATATTTAAAATACAGTAGTTTCCGTAGAACGAAAATTATTTCTATGTAACGAACAGATTAGGAGAGACAACTTTGTAAGCATTGTTCTCATCTCTGGCCTTTAGGTATGTAATTAGAAAGAGCGAATTAAGGGTGAAAGGGATTACCATTCCACGTTAGTGGTGGCCATAAAACTTATGCAGCCACATTCCGAGAAGTCGCGCTATCCATAGCCAGTCATGCTTTCCATAGCCAGTCAGAGGATTAAGAAGATTCCCGACATGGATAATAGCCTCTGGTCAACCAGTGTTGTGGTTCCCCTTTACTCTGACAAATGGGCGTATGTTTTTCGGAGAAGTGAGTGATACTCTTCTTCCAGTAAATTTCTGCTGTCTATGTTTACATGGTCACAGTAGCTGAATATCTGAGTGATTCCGATATTTTGCAGTATTCAAAGAAATAGTGACAGTAGCAACGTATGGGGAGGGAGGGGATTGAGGAAACTAAGATATTATATAAACTTTACGAAGATGAAATGTTGACAGATTTTGAAACTTTGTCGAGCCTTTCACTGCGTAGAAAATGTTCTAAAATATAATGGCATACAGGCAATAATTAAAAAAAACAAAAAAAACTTACCAATCTCTAAAAAACTAGCGCGAATTAAGGATGATTGCTAAAGAACTTGATGTGGAAACTACAAAGATCGGTCGTGTGTTCGGGCTACGACGAGCAGTTGTAGTTTGCGAATGGTAATTGTGAGTTAAGGGAATTATCCTGCATTGTGCAAACATTTTGAATCAGAGGCCGCCGTAGCCCTGTGGTCAGGCACACGAGTGCATAAATATATATGCCTTGAGTGACCTGGGTTCAAGCACCATGACTGCTGAATATGGTGCTGTTTCTTGTATTCTCTCTACCTTGTGAACTCCTCTGACCGTGTGGTCGCCCTGGAGTATAAACAGAAAATTTATTTTTATTTGGGATTGTTAAAGCGACTTTTAAATCTGGAATTTCTTAACCATTTCGCACTAATGATCGACATCCTGCAGGAGCTCTCTTACATTTCAGAAGCTTTACAGATTAACTATGGCAAAAGCAGATAAATTAATTATTTGAACTATCAATGCTATTGCTAATATGAAAAATTCTGAAGGAAAATATGAAGCTAAAATTGAGAGCATGTTAGCATTACCATTAGTAGAGGCATTTGATGAAAGAAAGCAAGCTTATGCAGCATCAGCCAAAAAAAAAAAAATTATATAAATAAATAAAAAATAATCACTTCCACTTCACCCCTCTGTTCGTTTGAAATACCTGTCCAGCTGAGCCTTAAGCTTATTCAGGCTATCAACTTCCACGACAAGGGATGGAAGTCTGTTCCACCAACCAACCACCCGCTGGCTAAAGGCAAATTTCCTCACGTCTATCCTACATCTCTCATTCCTCAATTTGAATTGATGCCCTCTCAGATGATTATTCTGAACAAGAGGATAAATCCCATCAGTATTGAGCATGCTCAAACCATTCAAGGCTTTATACACCTCTATCAGATCACCTCGCCAGTGCCTAGTCTCCAGACACTGTAATTTGCAAAACTTAAGCCTTTCTTCGTAAGAGCACCCCTTTGTTCCATTCACTAATCTTGTTGCCCTTCTCTGTACTCGTTCCAGCATCTCTACATCCTTCTTGAAATGAGGCCTCCAGACTCATACAGTACTCTAGGTGTGGCATGACCATTGCCTTATACAAGGGAATAATCACCTCCTTATCCCTGCTAGCAAAATTCCTATATATCATCGACAATACACCATGAGTTACTCTTGCAGCACGTCTGCACTGCTCAGAAAACTTCATATCTGCCTGCACAACCACCCCCAGGTCCCTTTCATTCTCTGCCACTGTTAGTGTAGTACCACAGAGTTGATACATTGCTCTGGGGTTGCTGTTTCCCCATAGGTAGTACTTTACATTTGTCAATGTTAAACTTCATTTGCCACTTCTCAGCCCATCTGCTCAACCTTTCCAGATCCTGTTGCAGTAGCATAGTGTCAGTAGTGTCCTTGACAACCCTGCCAACCTTCGTATCGTCTGCAAACTTGGACATTAAGCTTGATATACCATCATCAATATCATTTATAAATACAGAAAACAATAATGGACCCAATACTGAACCCTGAGGGACTCCACTAATAACATTAGTCCACGATGAGCAGTGTCCATTGATTACCACTCTCTGTCTTCTCCCCTTAAACCACCCCTTTATCCATAGCAGCAATTTGCCTCCAATGCCACACTGCTCCAATTTGTGCAGCAGTGTACCATGTGCAACAGTATCAAAAGCCTTTCTAAGATCCAAGTATATAATATCAAAGTTATTCCCTGCATCCAGTTCTTTTGTGACTGCATCATAGTATCCAATCAAATTGGTCAGGCAAGACTTCCCCTTAACAAAACCATGCTGTGTCTCAGCTATAACCGAAGTCTTGTCTAGATGATCCTGCAGTGCTTCTTTAACCAGTGCCTCCATTAATTTTCCGGGAACAGAAGTTAAACTAACAGGTCTATAATTACTTGTGTCGCCCTTTGATCCTCCTTTGTGAATTGGGGTCACACTTGCACATCTCCAGTCCATGGGTACTTCCCCTGAGTCCAAGGAAGCTCTCATAATTATGGCTAAGGGTTTGCTTACTTCCTTTACTGCCTCCTGTAATATAACTGGATAGATACCATCCACCCCAGGTGCCTTTCTTGTGTTTATCTTCAACAATTCTCCTCCACTTTACTCTCATTTATTACAAGATTGTCTGGCTTACTGCTAGAGTTGTATACACCTCTGGCATTTCCATCCCTGAATAAACTACTCATGTGTGAATGTCAATGCAAAATATTCATTTAGTCTGTTAGCTACCTGAGCAGGATCATCAACAGTTGACCCATCAATATCAAGTGGACCAATCTGATTCATCCCCTTCCTTCTAGAGTTTACATAAGTAAAGAACTCTTTGCTGTTTTTCTTTGCATCCCTTGCCAAAGATTTCTCGTAATCTGCCTTCACCTGCCTAACCACCTTTGTAACTTGGTTACAGATCAACTTGTATCTATCATAGGCTTCTGTGTCACATGTTAATTTGTATGTATCCCATGCATTTTTCTTCCTTGCCATATGTCTCATTAGTTCATCTGACATCCACTTAGGCCTAAACCTTGAACAATATTTCTTAGTTGGTATGTAAAGCCTAGTAGCATCCCAGATAAGTTCTTTGAATGCTTCCCATTTTGAATTTGCTGTTGGTAACATCATCAGTTGGTCCCACTGTATAGAATTTAAATACTGTCTCAGTCCATCGTAGTCGCCTTTAGAAAAGCAATAACCCTTCCCTTTACCCCTAACAGTAGTTACCTCTTTGAGTAAATCCCACTTCAGCACACTGTGATCACTGCCACCTAGTGGTTCATTTATCTGCAGATTCTTAATGCATGAAGAATCACTACTGATAATCAAATCAAGAGTATTACTCCCTCTAGTTACCTCCTGAACATGCTAATGTAGAAAACAATCATCCAATAAATCCACAAAAGCCTTGCTCGTGTGTGAGTGACCAGCCCCCAAATCCCAGTCAATATCTGGGAAATTAAAATCCCCCATTATAAGACTTTCTGATTTACTGGCCCACTCTATTTCCCTGTACAGTTTCTTATTATACTCATCAGAGTCATTAGGCCTATAGCCACTCCTACTCTCAATTTTGATCTCCCAATGCTTGTCACACCAAACTGACTCAACACTGCACTGTCCAGCAATGTCGACTGGCTTCACTTCCTTGGATTTTATGTATTTCTTAACTAATAGCATAACCCCTCCTCCCTTCCTATCCTGTCTATCCTTTCTGTAGACATTGTAGAAGAAGAAGAAGAAGAAGAAGAAGAAGAAAATCTTTATTGTACAGTAAAGATACAGATACAATAATGTGCCCGCCACAGCCAGGAGGCCAGGGGCTTGACAATGATATAGGGTAATATAAAAATATGTACAGTATAAAAATTTGCAGTATAAAAGATTACATAACAATTAAAAACGTAGCATTAGCCATTCAATAGATACGAGTATGTATAGTTGTGAGGCAGACAGTACACCAAGGTATGTGCACGTTCATATGTACAAAGCACATATTTAAGCATATTCACACAAGTCAGAATATTTCACAGTGCCAAATTGATGTTCGGTATCGTCTTTTCTTGTGAGACAGTTCGTCGATTTGCCTGCGACGTGCCGTTATGCGCCTCATAGGAGATAGTAGATGGAGTTTTCAGTATGAGTCGACATCAGGGGCCAAACAAAAGGGGAACAAGTTCGGCCAACGAGCGCCTGTAATTGCGATCAGAAGCGAATTTCTGCAGGTCAACTCCGATCATTAGCAGGGCTTGTACTGTAGGAAGTACTTGTCCAGGTAGGAATCTGTCACTGATCTTCAGCCTGTTCCGTTGTAGCTGAAGAAGAGGGGTGGCTCGTAAGGAAGGAAGTGGAACATGCCACTGGCATATATGCCAGAAGTCAGGGGAGTTGATTTTGCCAACCAGCATTTTGACTGTGGTCGCAGTTCTCCTCATGCTGATTATTTGAGGCAGCCGCGGGATTTGGAGTTGGTCGGCCATGCTGGTGGTCCTCTGCTGAGGGGGGAGTCGATGTTTGTGGGTTGCCCACTTCAACATCCAGTATTCACTGGCGAAGATGGGCTTCATGAGAGAAGGTACTGCGGAAGCCCATATTTCAGAGGCATACAGAAAGGTACTCCCCAAATTCCAGTTCTGCATTCCTTATATCTGTGTGACACCACATCTCTGAAATCCCCACAATATCTGCCTTTGATGTTTTGAGCAATACCTCAAATTCATCAAATTTATTTACTAAACTCCTAGCAATGGTGTACACGCAAGTATACATGCACCTGTTCTTTTTCTTAGCTACCCTAACACAACCCATGTGTTTACTTGTACCCCAATGATTCCCAGCAGTCTCTGAAATATCCTGCATCTTATTTTCCAGGCTGCGGCTCATTCCAATAGAAGCAGTGCAAGAATCACTTTCACCTCTGCCAGTGGCTACTGTTAATCTATTAGTCCTCGTATCCCCCCAATCTAGCAGTTTTCCGACCCACCTAACACTGCCTCGATAGCATCAGCAAACATTCTTGCACCCTTTCTATTTAAGTGTATCCCACCCCTGTAGAAGCAGTCTCTCCTGTTAACAAGTACAGACCAGGCTGAAAAAAATTCTACCCCTTGAGCCTTGTTGAAGTGGAAAGAATTTGAAGGAATCAAAATCGAAAGTGAGAACAATAAAATTACCTCATGACAAGTTATTAAATGCATTGTTTTATCGAGGATACATTATTTATGCAACAGGGTGATTTTAAATTAAATAAAGAAAATTATCATACCATTGAAAGAAATTTTAAACATATTCTACTGGAAATTGTGGAAGAAATTTCGTCTCGGTGGCAAGACTGAAAACCGAATAAGAAATTTGTTTTCTGATAAAATATGAAATAAAAATTAATGATTTTAGAGATTTTGTCGAAGACAGTTTATCTATAAAATCGAGTGAAATTCCCTTTACAATTAAGAAAGCCAAAAATATCTTTGAAACAACTGCGATTACAGTACTTAAACTGAACGAGCTTTCAGCGTAACGAATATCGGGTGAATGAATGAATAAATGAATGAATGGATAATGTTGAAAATTAAACACGTTGCAGATTATGATGACCATACATTTAAATGGAAAACCATTGCTTCAATTTGATCCGGATCGTTATGTCAATATTAATAAAGAAGTAAATTTCATATGGCAATTTTTAAAAGAAAATTTTCTTGAATATTTGTGCAATATTTTTTTCATGTAATCTGTGATTTTTGTGTGCCTTTTCTAGAATAGTGTTTTTTATGTAATATTTGTTTTTATATTCTAATGTTTTGTGATAATTCGTTATTTGTAATATGGGAAATATTTTTGTTATTTTTTATTCGCAATATTAAAATTTTATCATGAAAAAAATGTATCCATTATATTTCCCTAGTTGTAAAAAAAAAGAATAAAAAAGTCGTGCATCTGCCGAGAACGAGCAGTAGATGGTTTTATGTGAAACATCCTTTTTGGGGTGGGGGAACCAACCAAGTAAATCTGATCGGTTACGGAAGTGATGTCACTTCCGTGACCGATCAGATTTACTAGGTTGGTACCTTCCCTCCAAAAGGATGTTTCACATCAAAAAGTCGGCAAAAGTGCGAGCCCATTGTTAAAATATTCACAGCTCACCACTGGAAGTGACTATCCCATTGCATAAAGCAATGGTCAGGCCACACCTTGAGTACTACATACCTGTCTGGAGGACTCATTTTAGGAAGGATGTAGAGTTGCTGGAAATAAATGAAGAGAAGGGCAAGATTAGTAAAGGTAACAAAGGGGTGCTCTTACCAAAAAAGGCTTCAGTTGTGCAACTTGAAAAAAAAAAAAAAAAAAAAAAAAACATGAGTTAGGGTTGAATTTGAAAGTGTCTGCAATTCTGCACAGACACAATAGTAGGGAGTATATGATGAGAGACTTGTCGATCAATTCAGCCCTGAAGAGATTGTGCAAGGCTCAAGGGGTAGAATTTTTCTCAGGCTGGTCTGTGCTTGTTAACAGGAGAGACTGTTTCTGCAGGGATGGAATACACTTAAATAGAAAGGGTGCAAGAATATTTTCTGATACTATCGAGGCAGAGTTAGGTGGGTCGGAAAACTGCTAGATTGGGAGGGATATACGGACTAATAGATTAACAGCAGCCGCTGGCAAAGGTAAAAGTGATTCTTGCACTATTTCTATTGAAATGCAATTGAGCAGCAGCCCAGAAAGCAAGACAATGGGAATTTCCAGGACTGCTGGTAGTCATAGTGGAACAAGTAAATACATGGGCTGTGTTAGGGTAACTAAGAGTTGGAACAGGTGCATGTATACCAATGCTAGGAGTGTAGTTAATAAATTCGATGAGCTTGAAGTGCTAGTCAAGACATCAAAGGCAGACATTATTGGGATATCAGAGATGTGGTATCACACTGACATAAGCAGTGCAGAACTGGAATTTGGAGAGTACAATGTGTACAGAAAGGATAGACAGGACAAGAAGAGGGGAGGAGGAGTTATGCTGTTAGTTAAGAAACACAAAATCTAAGGAAGTGCATCCAACTGATGTGGGTGGACAATGCAATGTTGAGTCTGTTTGGTGTGACATAAGCACTGAGAAAGGAAAAATGAGAGTATTGTGTTATAGGCCTAATGAATCTGATGAGTATAATGAGCAATTGTGCAGAGAAATAGAGTGGAGCAGTAAATTAGAGTGTCTTATAATAGGGGATATTAATTTCCCAGAGATTAATTGGAATTTGTGGGTTGGTCACTCACACACTAGCAAGGCTTTTGTGGATTTATTGGATGATTGTTTTCTACAGCAGCATGTTTGGGAGGCAACTAGAGGAAGTAATACTCTTGATCTGATTACCAGTAGCGATTCTTCATGCATAAAGAATCTGCAGAAAAAGGAACCACTAGGTGGCAGTGATCACAGTGTGCTGAAGTGGGATTTACTCAAAGAGGTAAATACTATCAAGGGTAAAGGGAAGGGTTTTTGCTTTTGTAAAGGTGACTATGGTGGTCTGAGACATTATTTAAATTCTATACAGTGGAATCAACTGATGATGTAACCAACAGAAAATTCAAAATGGGAAGCATTCAAAGAATTAATCTTGGAAGCTACTAGGCTTTTCATACCAAGAAAGAAATATTGTTCAAGATTTAGGCCTAAATGGAGGTCAGATGAACTAATTAGACATGTGACAGAGAAGAAAAATGCATGGGATACATATAAATTAACATGTGACACAGAAGCCTATGATAGATATAAGGTGGTCTGCAAACCAAGTCATGTTGTTATTTGATTTTTAGGAGCATTAGCAACTAAGGCCATATTGCTCCGGGGATATGCGGTTGTCATTCCCTGACCTTTCCGCATCCTCTGTATTTGGTGGTCACGGGCTCGAACCCCAGTCTAATCACGAAGCATGTGCTATGCACTGCTGCTCCTGCCCACCCGGCTACGGAGGCGCCTTGCAAACCAAGTTACAAAGGAGGTTAGGCAGGCGAAGGCAGATTACGAGAAATTTTTGGCAAAAAATGCAAAGAAAAACAGCAAAGAGTTCTTTACTTATGTAAACTCTAGAAGGAAGGGGATGAATCAGATTGGTCCACTTGATATCGATAGTTCAACTGTTGATGATCCTGCTCAGGTAGCTAATAAACTAAATGAATATTTTGCATTGACATTCACACATGAGTAGTTATTCAGGGATGGAAATGCCAGAGGTGTATTCAACTCTAGCAGTAAGCCAGACAATCTTGTAATAAATGAGAGTAAAGTGGAGGAGAAATTGTTGAAGATAAACACAAAAAAGGCACCTGGGATGGATGGAATGTATCCAGTTATATTAAAGGAGGTAGCAAAGGAAGTAAGCAAACCCTTAGCCATAATTATGGGAGCTTCCCTGGACTCAGGGGAGGTACCCACAGACTGGAGATGTGCAAAGTGACCCTAATCCACAAAGGAGGATCAAAAGGAGACACAGGTAATTACAGACCTGTTAGTTTAACTTTTGTTCCAAGGAAATTAATGGAGGCACTGGTTAAAAAGCATTGCAGGATCATCTCGACAAGACTTCAGTTATAGCTCGGATACAGCATGGGTTTGTTAAGGGGAAGTCTTGTCTGACTAATTTGATTGCATACGATGATGTAGTCGCAAAGGAAATGGATGCAAAGAATAACTTTGATATCATATATTTGGATCTTAGAAAAGCCTTTGATACTGTTGCACATGGAAGACTGCTGCACAAATTGGAGCAGTGTGGCATTGGAGAAAAATTGATGCTATGGATAAAGGGATGGTTGAGTGGGAGAAGACAGAGTGGTAATCAATGGACATTGCTCGTGGACTAATGTTATTAGTGGAGTCCCTCAGGGTTCGGTGTTGGGTCCATTGTTGTTTTCTGTATTTATAAATGATATTGATGATGGTATATCAGGCTTAATGGCCAAGTTTGCAGATGATACGAAGGTTGGCAGGGTTGTTAATGACACTAATGACAGTACACTGCTGCAACAGATCTAGAAAAGTTAAGCAAATGGGCTGAGAAGTGGCAAATGAAGTTTAACATTGACAAATGTAAAGTACTACATATGGGAAGCAGTAATCCCAGAGTAATATATCAACTCTGTGGTACCACATTGACAGTTGTAGAGAATGAAAAGGACCTGGGGGTAATTGTGCAGGCAGATATGAAGTTTTCTTCGCTGTGCAGACGGTCTGAAAGAGTAGCTCATGGTGTCTTGTCAATGATATACAGGAATTTTTATAGCAGGGATAAGGAGGTGATTATCCCCTTGTATAAGGCAATGGTCAGGCCACACCTTGAGTACTGTATACAGGTCCTGAGGCCTCATTTTAAGAAGGATGTAGAACTGTTGGAACGAGTACAGAGAAGAGCAACAAAGTGAATGGAACAAAGGGTTGTTCTTATGAAGAAAGGCTTAAGTTTTGCAAATTACAGTGTCTTGAGGCTATGCACCTGCGAGGTGATTTGATTGAGGTGATAAAGCATGCTTAAACCTTGAATGGTTGAAGCATGCTCAATGCGGATGAGATTCTTGTTCTTGCTCAGAATAATTGCCCGAGAGGGCATAAATTGAAATTGAGGAAAGACGGTTGCAGGATGGATGTGCGTAAGTTTGCCTTTAGCCAGCGGGTGGTTGATTGTTGGAACAAATTTCCATCTGTCATTGTAGAAGTTGATAGCTTAAATATATTCAAGGCAGAACTTGACAAACATTTGGAGCGAATGGATGGGTGAAATAAGGATGTTTTTTTTTTTTTTTTTTTTGGCTGATGCTATATAAGCTTGCTTTCTTGCATCATGTGCCTTTGCTAATGCTAATGCTAAAAACCTGCAGCATCTAAAGACTTAGGCACCTTATTTTGATTTCTAAATTATTTATATTTCACAGTCTCTGTATCTGTCCTATACTGCCACTTTGGTTGCAGTTATTGATACTGCTATTATGTTATTTAGTTTAATATAAATATGTGTATGTCTCAAAATAACTTACCAGTTCATAAGTTATTTTGAGACATACACAACTGTGTGGCACCACACTCAAGGCAGCAGAGAAGAAAAAAATATCTGGAAGTGATTGTGGAGTCAGACATGAAATTCTGTGAGCAGTGCAGAAGGGCTGCTAGAGCAGCCAATCCTAGGTGGGGATGTACTTTAAGGGTGTTGTCAATGATATATAGGAATTCTGCCAGGAGGGATAAGGAGGTAATTATTCTGATGTATAAACCAATGGTTAGGCACATATTTAGTACTGCATATTTGGAAGCCCCATTTTAGGAAGGATGTGGATCAGTTAAAACAAGAGCACAGAAGAGCAACAAGATTATTAATCAATCCAAATTAGATTCTGAACAGGTTAAGAACCGTAAACTTGTTTCCTGTTCAAATGGTAGTCAAGCATTCTGGTTTCTTGCTAAAACTATTGTCCACAACTTTTTCCCATCTTCACTCCTACCTCTGGAGCAAATTATCAATTAAGGTTTAACATTGATAAATGCAAGATACAGAATTTCGGTATTAGTAAACTCAGAGGAGCATAACAGTTGGGGGGGGTCAGGCTCAAGGTGGCACAGTGCAAAAGGGAGTTTGCGGTTGTGTGTGTTCGGTGGAAAGAGTATGGAATGAGGAAATTAGGCACGAAAATTGGCATTTTAATGGGTGATTATGAGAGCTTGAAGAACAGGGTGGATGGCATCAAAGGAATTAAGGTGATGGGGCCCATCATGCTTTCAGCTGTCTAACTCAATACTGCCACTTGTGCATCAAGCAACACAGAAGAAATCCCCAAGGCAAAACACACTGTTCACATGGGAAGTAGTTATTGTCAGTTACTCTATTGTCAGGATAATGGGAAATATACCGTCAAAAAAAAAAAGGATAGGTGGAATAGGATCAGGGTAAGTCTGTCTGGGGCAAAAGCAGATGATGTTGTAGAATAGATATCTTTTAAGGGCACAAAAGGTGATACTGTTGTACACATGGGCATTAATGACATTAACAGTAGGAGATCTCAGCTTCACTTAACAAGTACAGTAACGTTGGAAGAAAGGTGAGAATATGGATTAAATTTGAAAGTGTCTGCCAAGACAATACGAGGAAGTACATGTTGAGAAGATTGTCAATCAATTTGGTCTTGAAGAGACTGTGCAAGGCTTGTGGAATAGAATATTTCTCAGTGTGATTTGTGCTTGTTAACAAGAGAGACTGTTTTTACAGGAATAGGATACACTTAAATAGAAGGGGTACAAGAATATTTGCTGATGCTATCAGCACTGTTATGGGTCATCATGTAACAAGTAAATACATGAGCTGCATCGTGGAAACTAAGAGTAAGAATAGGCACATATACTTGCACATACACTAATGCTAGGATGCTAGGAGCATAGCAAAAAAATTCGATGAATCTGAAGTGCTGATTAAGTCATCAAATGCAGATATTGTGGGGATATTGGAGACATGGTGTCACTTAGATATAAGGGATCCAGAATTTTAATATGGAGATTACAATATGTACAGAAAGGACATAGTGTATAGTGTTACATAACATGATGCACATGGAGTCTTCTCCAACTCTACGTAGTATACTCTGCATCACAGCACAAAACTTTGTAAAGGTCAGAGAGTAAGTTTATTGTGTGGTTTGAGTAGTAGTGCAGTGTTGGTTTATGTTGGTCTGTTGTTAATCCAGCTGATTAGCCATGGCACCCCTTGGGACCCAAAGATAATAATAGAGAGAAAGACAGAATCATAGTACAATTTCAGTGTTCTACTTTTCAGACCCCAGTCTTTATGAATCACCCTCGTTATTTTCCCAGAAAAGTATTGTCCTTTACGTAGTTGCAATGATGTAGGAAGGAAAACTTTTCATCTATAACTCTCATGTATTTATTCTCATATTTTATTTGTTGTCCTCAATTTTATTGTTGTAGGTCTAAATGATTTCACAGGTCCTTTTATCAGCATCTGTCTGGTCTTTTCAGTTGAAATTTGGAGCTTGTTATCAAACTAGCTGGTGAATCCTCAAAGGTGGCATTTGAAATGTTCTCCAGGTGTCGCTTGGAGTGCCCGTAAATGATGATTGCCAGGTTGTTGCATAAGCTATCTTGAGGGTGTACTGGTGTTCTTTCTGCAGTCACTTATCAAACACCGCATTCCAACACAATTGGCCCAGGATGGACCCCCTGAGGGCAGCAGCTTGTAGCATATCTCTTGGCCATCTGATCATCATCCTTCACCATAATGCTACGATCACTGAAATAGCTGGATACTAAATTGTAGATAGGATCAGACACCTCAGCCTCTCAGAAACTGTCCAGGATACTTTGCTACCAAAGGGTGGCAAATGCCCCTTTCAAGTCCACAAAGAGACCAGGGCATACTTCTTGTCTGTTGTTCGAGCATTGATTATGGCCTTGACTGCATTCTCTGTACTGTTCCCCTTCCTGTAACCAAAGTAACTATTGTAGGAAAGTTCCCTGTTCTGGTAAGCAGTATCAAATCATAACCCAATGAGCTTCTCTTAAGATTTTCCCAAGGACCAAGAACAGGGTAATCAGCCTATAGGATTCTGGATTGTCTTGTGGTTTGTTGCAGTTCTTGAGAAAATTCTTCAGATTTGTCACCTTCCAATCTGAGGGAAACACCCCATCTCTAAAGCAGGAGTTGAAAATAGTAGTAGTAGTAGTCGTGGCATGTGATGCAAGAAAGCAAGTGTATGAGCTTATGCCGCATCAGCCAAAAAAAAAAAAAAAAAAAAAAAAAACACACCATTCCCTACAAATGCCTGTCCAGTTCCTCCTTAAATTTATTTAACTTATCAACTTCCACGACAGATGGAAGTTTGTTCCAGCAATTAACCACCCGCTGGCTAAAGGCAAATTTCCGCACATCTATTCTACATCTGTCTTTATGCCTCCTTAGGTTCGTAATCTGAACAAGTTTTTTTTTTTTTTTTTTTTTTTGATTTGGTAGTTGCTGGCGCATCGGCTTCTGTGGCCATATTGCACCTCCCAAGGTTTTTGCAGTACTTTGATCCAAGCCCGAGGCGGGAATTCTGAACAAGTGGAAGGATCCCATCAGAATTCAGTGTGCACAACCCATTCAAGGCCTTATACACCTCAATCAGATCACCACGCAGGTGCCTAGTCGCCAGCCACTGCAATTTACAGAACTTAAGCCTCTCTAGATAAGAGGATCCCTTCATTCCCTCATCAATCTTGTTGCCCTTCTCTGTACACGCTCAAGCAAATTTATATCCTTCCTAAAATGGGGCCTCCAAACCTGTACGCAGTACTCAAGGCGTGGCAGTACTCAGTAACTTGCCCTTAATGTCACATTGCTCCAATTTGTACAGCAGTCTTCTATGTGCAACAGTATCAAAAGCCTTCCTGAAATCTAAGTATATGACTTCAAAAATATTTTTTGCATCCAGTTTCTTGTTCTCTGCATCATAGTAACCTATCAGAAAATACTGCCCCTGTGATTGCAGTATAATTGCATGCCTGTCCAAATGGTACTGCATTACTTCTTTAACCAATGATTTTATTATTTTACCTGGAACAGATTTAACATCTGTTCCAAGTAAAATAATGAAATTTAATTACATAATTAATTAAATAATGTAATTACAGATCTGCTAACAGAACTATAATTACTCACTGTCAAAGACAGTGGGTAATTGTCGAAGAAACAATTAAAGACATGTAATTGTCGAAGAAACCTACATGGTTTGATGGATCTGGCACATGTTCCAATAAATCAATAACCACTCTTCACATTTTTGGTTTCTTTAGTTAGTTTTCCGCAACAGACATCAAAAGCGTAGCAATACCCAAAAGAACTACTTACCATCCAAATTTTGTAACCGAACCTCACTGGTTTCCCTTCGATAAATTGTTAGGCTAGATTATGTGCAAAATATTTCATCATTGACAGATCCTTGTGAAAAAAACACCATTGGCAAAATTGTTTTATGAGTATATTCATTATTGGCCTAACTTTGTACATTCGATCGTGACAATTTCCAATTTCATCATTATTGGGCAGATGTACAAATCTCTTTATTTCTAAATATCAATCTCTTGACATGGCATTATAAATGCACGAGACACCCAAGTTCTCATCCAGTGTTCAATACATTCTTTGGGCAGATGTACAAATCTCTTTATTTCTAAATATCAATCTCTTGACATGGCATTATAAATGCACGAGACACCCAAGTTCTCATCCAGTGATCAATACATTCTTTCTTGAGGAAGGTTGTGATATCCTCTCAAAAGCAATATTGTAATAAAACTTCTCATTTCTTTGTTGGCAATAGTAAATTCGTGATTTTTTTTTGTCAAGCCTATATTATCATTTGTTCGCATATAGTCTACTATTTCATCACTAAAAAGTTTTTCAAATATTTTGGGTGGGGACAAATCTTTTAAGCCATTTTTCACAGCATGTAAATCACTTGTAAAACAAATTCTTTGTTTCAAAAGGTGCATATTCTGAATGTCTCTTTGGCCATTTTGCCTTTTCAAAATCAAGATACACCATTGAATCACTACCACTTTTATGTTCTGGAACATCTTCTTCTTCCAGGGGTAAAACATCATCTTCATTGGTATTTTCAAATGAAATTTCAATAGAACCAAGAATTTCTTTTGGAAATGAATTAAAGTAATGTAAAACATCTTCATAGAACTCTTCACAACCTGTCAACTCATCCAAATTTGGAGGTAATATGCAAATTTAAAAACCTCATTGTTATTAGATTCTTGATTTGCAACTTCTTCAATAGCTTCCTCAAGTCTGGTGTATTTCTTCTTGCCATAAAAAAAAATCTTCGGTTCCATTATCACCTGGTTTATGATTCACTATAAGCAAAAATAAAACTTATATACAGTAATGCCTAATGTTCCCGTTTGATGACGGCAAGATATAAACAAAAAATAATAACTAGAAAAAATGTAATAAATGAATTTTGTTCATACTGACAGCATATATTGTGTCTCTAAATTTGATTGTAAAACAGACAATTAAAAAATACTCTGTATTACAAAAAAAAAAAAAATTTGATAACTTCCGTGAGTCACTAAAAAAAATAAATCAGCCTTTTGCAATGTTTGCAAGATTGGTACTGAAGACATCTGGTGCTGAAGGCGATATATCAATCATTTCCTGATATTTATAGATAAACAATATAGAGAAATCTTTCATGGAATTGTGACAGTTTCAAAATAATAACATTTTGAATTAGCATTCCCATACGAGTACACCAGGAGCTAATGGGCTAACTAATAACTAACCCCTCCTCCCTTCCTACCCTGTCTATACACGTACTCCCCAAATTCCAATTCTGCATTCCTTATATCTGTGTGACACCACATCTCTGATATCCCAACAATATCTGCCTTTGATGTCTTTGACCAGCACTGCAAATTCATAAAACTTATTTACTAAACTCCTAGCATTGGTGTACAATCATGTTTACATGTACCTGTTCTTACTCTTAGTTATTCTAACACAGCCCATGCATTTACTTTTTCCATGATAACTCCCAAGCACTTTGCTTTTCAGACTGCTGCTCATTCCAATAGAACCACTACAAGAATCACTTTCACCTCTGCCTGTTTCTACTTTTAATCCATTTGTCTGTGATTCTTCATGCATTCAGAATCTGAAGATGAAAGAACCACTAGATGTCAGTGATCATATTGTATTGATGTGGAATTACCTTAAAGATGTAATTACCATCCAGGGTAAGAGGAAGCATTTTTGCTTTCGTAAGGGAAACTACAGTGGTCTTAGACGGTTTTTAAATTCTATAGACTGGGACCAATTAATGTTGTTACCAATAACAAATTCTAAATGAGAAGCATTCGGGGAAGTAATCGTTAAAGATACTGGGCTTTTCATACCAATTAAAAAATACTGTTCAAGGTTTAGCTTGTTCACCTGACATACATTTAGAACTAAGTGGATATCAGGAGGACTGATGATACATGGAAGAGTAGAAAAATGAAGTCACAAAAGAACTGGATGCAGGGAATAACTTTGATATTATATACTTGGATCTTAGAAAGGCTTTTGATACTGTTGCACATGGAAGACTGCTGCACAAATTGGAGCAGTGTGGCATTGGAGGCAAATTGCTGCTATGGATAAAGGGATGGTTGAGTGAGAGAAGACAGAGTGGTAATCAATGGACATTGCTTTTCATGGACTAATGTTATTAGTGGAGTCCCTCAGCGTTCAGTATTGGGTCCATTATTGTTTTCTGTATTTATAAATGATATTGATGATGGTATATCAAGCTTAATGTCCAAGTTTGCAGATGATATGAAGGTTGGCAGGGTTGTCAAGGACACTACTGACGCTATGCTGCTGCAACAGGATCTGGAAAGGTTGAGCAGATGGGCTGAGAGGTGGCAAATGAAGTTTAACATTGACAAATGTAAAGTACTACATATGGGAAACAGCAACTCCAGAGCAATGTATCAACTCTGTGGTACTACACTGACAGTGGTAGAGAATGAAAGGGAGCTGGAGGTGGTTGTGCAGGCAGATATGAAGTTTTCTGAGCAGTGCAGACGCGCTGCAAGAGTAGCTCATGGTGTATTGTCGATGATATATAGGAATTTTTCTAGCAGGGATAAGGAGGTGATTATTCTCTTGTATAAGGCAATGGTCAGACCACACCTAGAGTACTGTATACAGGTCTGGAGGCCTCATTTCAAGAAGGATGTAGAGATGCTGGAACGAGTACAGAGAAGGGCAACAAGATTACTGAATGGAACAAAGGGGTGCTCTTACGAAGAAAGGCTTAAGTTTTGCAAATTACAGTGTCTGGAGACTAGGCACCGGCGAGGTGATCTGATAGAGGTGTATAAAGGCTTGAATGGTTTGAGCATGCTCAATGCTGATGGGATTCTTCCTCTTGCTCAGAATAATCACCTGAGAGGGCATAAATTCAAATTGAGAAAAGACAGATGTAGGATAGACGTGAGGAAATTTGTCCTTTAACCAGCGGGTGGTTGGTTGGTAGAATAGACTTCCATCCCCTGTCGTGGAAGTTGATAGCCTAAATAAATTTAAGGCTCAGCTGGACAGGTATTTCGAACGAACAGAGGGGTGAAGTGGAAGTGGTTATTTTTTATTTATTTATTTTTTATTTTTTTGGGCTGATGCTGCATAAGCTTGCTTTCTTGCATCAAATGCCTCTACTAATGCTAATGCTAAATCCATGAGGTGCACATAAATTATCAGGTGATAGAGAAGACTACAGTAGATATAAACTAGTCTGCAATTAAGTCACAAAGGAGGTTAAGCAAGCCAAGGCAAATTACAAGTTCTAAGTCTCCAGCAAAGAATGCAGAGAAAAGCAGCAAAGACTTATTTACTAATAATAACAATAGAAAGAAGATGCTGAATCACAATGATCCACATGATGGTGATGGTTTAACTGTGGATAATCCTGCTCAGGTTGCAAACAAGTTGACTGGCATTTTGTATTTACGAAGAATTCGTTTGGGAGGGGGATGCCAGAAGTTTATAATGCTAAAAAGAAGCTAAATGATTTTGTGATAACTAAGAGGAAAATGGAAGAGAAATTGTTGAAGCATAGCATTAAAAGAGGCACTTGGTGTGAATTGAAATCAGTCCAATTATATTAAGGGAAGCAGCAAGGTGGTAAAGTAAACCCTTAGCCATAATTATGAGAGTAACTTTGGAATGGAGATGTGTGAATGCATACCCAATTCACAAAGGAAAGCTTTTGATATTTTCCAGATACAAGACTGCTGTGCAAATTAGAGAAGTGTGGCATTAAGGGAATGTTACTGGTATAGATCAAGAGATGGTTGAGTGGGAGAAGACAGAGTGGTTACTAATAGACTTTCATGGACTAAAGCTATTATTTTCATAGGATTTGATGCTGGGCTCGTTGTTTTCCTTATTTATTATTCATATTCATTAGGGTATAGCAGACTCAATGTCTAAGTTTGCAGATGATACAAAGGTTATCAGGACAATTAATGAACTAGAATATGGCAATTTAAGTTTATCATTGATAAATGGAAGTCAAAGTTACTGCATATACAGTGGCGGACAAAAAAAACTGCATCACTTGTGAATTTTGTAAATAATGTGTTTTGCACTGCTTTGTGGTTGCAGAAATGTTCAAAATGCATTTGTTAGATGGGATATACATCTCCGAGTGAAATCCAATAAAAATACACCACCTGATATACCCCTAATTGCCATAAATATCTTCCCAAAGGGTAAAATGCAGAATTAATGGAAATATGAGAAATCATGCAAATGGCAATCATGACAACCAAACATACATTTTATTGCATTTACGTGTACAAACTGAAATGACGAGTTAATGTAATAGTATTATGTACACCTAAATCAGCAAAATAAGTCCTCAATATTTTGTTTTTTTTCCTCCGCCAGCTGCAATTACAGCCTTGCAACGATCTGGCATATAGTTAATCAACTTCAGGATATATGGTTGCCCAATTCCGTGGTACCACACCCTTACAATGCTCTCCTGCAGCTGAATCTTACTTGTTGGCTTCTTCTGAGCAATTTTAGATGACATTATATACCAGCATTTCGATAGGGTTCAAATCTACACTGTTGCCAGGCCAGTCCAACACTGTAATGCCAGCATTTCTGAAGTATGACTGTGCCTTAAGGGAGAAAAACGAGGGAAAACATTGGTGTAAGTATGTTTTAAGCCTTGTGAGACTAAAAGAAAAAACTCATCACTAAATAGCATAAAACTTACCAATTTTGCTGTGTGGCAAGATGCTGAGTCCTGTTGAAAAATGCAATTTTTGGACGTCTGTGTGGTGATCCCTAATAACGGATTTCAGGCACTCCTCCAAGACAGCAGTGTAGATTTCTGCATTCACTGTTCCATTTATAAACTTACTTTGCCCCCCCTGCTTGTAATGCTTCGCCAGACCATCTGACCGGCGGAGAACTTTACAGTCGGTGTTATGCAGTCAGGATGGCAAGCCCCCGATTTTCGTCTTCTGACATATCGCTTCCCATCCAAGCCATGCAGGTTGAATTTCGATTCGTCAGCAAAGATGACGGTGTCCCATTGCTCTTCTGTCCATAAAACATGCATTTTAGCCCAAGCAAGTCACTTCTTCCTCATTTGTTGCATCAACAAAGGCTTCTTCTTGGGCCATTAGGCATGCAGACCACATTCAGAAAGCCGTCTTTGGATAGTTGCACTTGTTTCAACGCCAGAGGCCATCTCAAAGTTCAGTTTTAGATCAGGCGCACTAGCATGCCAATTACGAAGGTATAGCCATTTCAAATATCAATCTTGGGAAGGCATAGTTACTCTCTTACAGCCTGATCCAGGTCTTCTCTTCACATCACCAGTATCACGCTTTAATTTCAGCACCCGGGATAGCGTTGACTGGTGGCAACACTATCCCGGGACAGAGCAACAGCTACACTTTTTTTTCTTGGTGTCAACTGAGCATATGGAGCCATGTTTACACCTCCGCAAAACAGGATACTAATGACTATGTATTCCCTTCTAACAGCGTATTTATAGAAGCGGTTGATGCAATACCTTACAGTCGCTGTAAAAATGATATACAGGAATTTAGCTAGCAGGGATAACAAGGTGATCATCCCGTTGTATAAGACAATGGTCAGGCCACATCTTGAGTACTGCTTTGGTTTGGTTTGGTTTAGATTTTATTGGCGCATTAGCAGCTTTGGCTATGATGCGCCAAGACCATGTCATATATAAAAAAAAATAAAACATTCATTGACCTAACTAGTTAGGTCACCATGTCAAAATAAAAAACAACAAATGTATAAAAGATAAATCAATCTAAAAGCACAATAAAATGAAAATTTTACATACCAGTAAAAATGTTGATTGATTTTAAAAAGCTAAAAACAGCAGATACATGGTCATTGTCAGATAAAATCTGACTGAGTGTATAAGGCTCAGCCAGATGACTAAAACCGGTAAAATATAAATCACGTTCGTGTCTAAAACGTGGACACACGGTTAAAATGTGATCAATAGATAAAATGGTGCCACAGATCTCGCACATAGGACAGTCATCTGCCCTCAGCAGAAAGGAATGTGTACTTGAGTACTGCATACAGGTCTGAAGGTCTCATTTTAGAAAGGATGTAGAGCTATTGGAACAGGTACAGAGAAGGGCAATGGGATTGATGAGAGGAACAAATGGATGCTCTTACCAAGAAAGGCTTCAGTTCTGTAAATTAGTGTCTGGAGACTAGGCACCTGTGAGGGCATCTGATTGAGATGTTTAAGGCTTAGAATGGCTTGAGCAAACTCATTACTGTTGGAATTCTTCCTCTTGCTCAGACTATGCAAATGAGATGGCATAAATTCAAACTGAGGAATGATGGCTGCAGAAGTTTGCATTCAGCCAACAGGATGTTGATTGCTAGAACAAGCTTCCATCCATTGTTTTATAGTGGATAATTTTAATAAATTCAAGGAAGAACTGGACAAACTATTGCAGGGGTTGGATAGGTGCAACTGGAATTTTTTTTTTTTTTTTTTTTTAGGCTGATTCTGTATAAGCTTGTTTTCTTGCATCATTTCCCACTATTAATACTAATATTAACACCATAACACACATAATGAATCAATATATAACATATATCTTTGGTAATGGCTATCTTTGATGATTTACTTCCACTGTATGCACCTCTGCTGTGTATATATATATATTTTTTTTTTATGAAAACCCCAAACACGAGAGGTATTAGAACCTATAGTACTTGGTACCGTGTTTGGGTTGGAGGTTGAGAAGACGAAAGAAGATATTTGTTGACATTA
The DNA here is from genome assembly GCF_048544385.1 of Mastigoproctus giganteus. NCBI lineage: Eukaryota > Metazoa > Arthropoda > Arachnida > Uropygi > Thelyphonidae > Mastigoproctus > Mastigoproctus giganteus. Next base: position 279,210,302 of record NC_143575.1, on the reverse strand, counting down.
GACTTGAACTTCTGTAGACTGTAATTTTCAGGAAATACGTACGAAGGAAGAGGAAGATGACAAGTTGGTTCTATGAGTTTGAAGTTGGACAGTAAATGGATATTAGCTGGTGGCGGCACATGTTCAGACTGTTTTGAAAGAGAGAGCGGGAATAATAGAAGGCAATTCAGAAGAACAGTGCTCATGGAAGTATCTGTACAAAAGGCATGCAGCAGAAACAGTACGTTTATGAGACAGCAAGTGGAGAGACACTGTTAGAGAGGAGTCATTAATTAACCTAACTGCCCTCTGCTGAATGGAATCTAGAAGCCCGAGAGAGGTTTTGGAGACATTGCCCCATATGTGGGAACAATATTCCATGGTAGGGTGGATTTGCGATTTGTACAGAGTGAACAGCTGTTTGGAAGAAAAGTAACAGCGAGAGTGAAAGAGAAAACCAAGTTTTTTAGACACAGATGAAGCAATATTTGTAATGTGCTTGTGCCAAGAGAGATTAGAAGTCAGGGTAATTCCCAAAAGAGATATATCAACTTGCCTAGAAATTGGAGCGGCACCAAAGGTAAGAATAGGAGCAGATAAATCCTTTTTGCAAGATACAAGACAAGACTGAGTTTTAGAAGGATTGAAATCAACTAAGTTGTCTTTTGCTCCACTGGAGATCGGCATTTAAGGAATTGGTAGTAGATATTTGAGAAGTTGAAGCTGACTGAGCAGGGCAAAGTTTCTCAAAATGCAAAGTGGAATGCAATGTGCTATCATCGACAAAACTATGGATAGGATTTCCAGTCAATGGAAGGTCATTGATATACAAGAGGAAAAGAGTGGGAGAAAGAACTGAACCTTGGGGGAAACCGGCATTAGTGGAGAAGTTAGAAGACAGAGAGCCGCCTACCATCACCCTTAGTGAGCGATCAGAGAGAAAACTGGATAACCAATTACAAAAAACAGTTGGCAAATCATAAGACAGAAGCTTGTTTAGAAGACCTTTATGCCAAACACGATCAAAAGGCTTTGAAATGTCAAGAGCAACTGCTTGTGTTTCACTGAACTTTTCCATTGAATTTGTCCATAAATGGGTTTGTTTGTTTGTTTGTTATTTGGTTTTTAGGAGCGTTAGCAACTAATGCCATATTGCTCCAGGGATATGAGGTGGTCATTCCCTGACCTTCCGCATCCTTTGTATTTGGTGGGTATGGGCTCGAACCCCGGTCTAATCAACAAGTGTGTGCTACGCACTGCTGCTCCTGGCGACTTAGCTACGGAGGCGCCCCATAAACAGTTAACATAAGCCAGAATATCACCAGTGAATCAACACTGATGGAATCCATACTGGCGATTGTTGATCAGACAGAAGGTTTCTAGGTAGTTTAAGATTTGGCAGTTAATTGATTTCTCCATTACTTTAGAAAGAGTAGAAGTAATTGCAATGGGATGATAACTGGATTGGAGGGATTTGTCACCCTTTTTAGGAACTGGCTGGATATGAGCAAATTTCCAAGCAGAAGGAAAAACATCTTTGGAATAAGAAAGTGAAAAAAGGTGGCAAAGAACAGGAGTAAGTTCAGGAGCACAGGTTTTGAAAACAAGAGGAAAAATACCATCAGGACCTGGAGCTTTCTTAGCATCAAGATTCGTCAAAATCCTTTTGACAGAAGACCACAGGAGGCATTGAATGGAGTATGCTGGGAATGGTGGAAGGTGTTTTACCAATATCGTTAATACATGAGTTGGAAGAAAAATGGGATGCTAACAGGTCAGCTTTATCCTTGGCTGAAGTGACAACAGAACCATTTGGTTTTGACAGAGGTGGGAGCAAAAACATGCAACAGTTGCGGCCAATAGCTTTGGCAAGAGACCAGAATGCTCAGCTACCATTAGGGCAAGAAGCAAGTTTTCTACTCTTAGCCTGTTCAAAATCTAGTTTGAACTGATTAATAACTGCTTTACAATTGTTGCGAGCTTTGGTGTAGGCAGAAAATGAAACTGAAGAATTGGAAACAAGCCAATTACGATATGCAACGTTCTTCTCTTGAACAGCCTTAGGACATTTATTGGAAAACCAAGGTTCAGATAAAGGACAAGATTTTAAAGTGAAGTGTAGAATAAAGGATTCCATTCCTACAAGAATAATTTCACTGACACAATCCGAGCAAACATTGACACAGATATTTTGAAAGAGTAATCCAACCAAGCAAGGAAAAGAAGAAAAGAAATCTAGCAGGTCATCCCATTTTGCATTCTTGTAATGCCAAACAACACAAGGTTTGGAATAGCCATGAGAGAAAGGCTCCATTGGAGAAGAGAATTACCAAGTTGTGATCTGAGGTGCCTAAAGGACCACTCACTTCGACTGTGTACTTAGAACGGTTGTTTGTGATAAAAAGATCAAGCATGTTGGCTGTATGGTTAGGATTGTCTGGTATTCTTGTAGGTAAATGAACAATCTGTGCAAGGTCATTAGTAATTGCAAAAGTCTCAGCATCTCAACCAGCTGGGTCAGTATGACTAGGAAAATGAAGCCAGCTGGAGTTGTGAACATTAAAATCACCAAGGAAAATTATCTCACTGTTAGGAAAGTTGGACTAGAGAAAGTCAAGTTACAAAGAGAGGAAGTCAAAGAGCTCCAAATGATTAGTAGAGTTGGGAGAAAGGTAGAGATAACAGATGAATTTGACCCAATGAGGTGGAGAGATTTTAAGCCAGAGAAGATCGAAGAGAGGAGATTCCAAATTACCAAGTCTCTGACATGGAATATCAGAACGGACATATGCACAAATACCACCTTTGAGGAAAAAGGAATCATACAGCAAATAATTTTGGCAACTGAGATGAGCAGTAGTTAAATCAACCAATAACTGAGATTCTGTCAGAAAAAGTTTATGGGGTTTGATAGACTGGAAGTGGAAATGGACATCGTTAAGATTAGAATTGAGACCAAGTATGTTTATGAAATGAACTAGGAAGTGTTTGAGAGGTTTAGATCTTTTCGCAGATAAGATTACTCTATTACTTTGACAATTCATGGTGTATTCAATAGTTAAAAAAATGGGGGGGGGGACATGCTGTATGAAGTAATGAAATTTTTGGATATGGCATACACATGGTAAGAATATACCCAGATCCTTGACATAACGTGGCCTCGACAATTACTCCCAGTTTACTCCCTGGGAGTAAACTGCACAATTACTCCCAGGTCTTTTTCATTTTCTACCACCTTAAGTGTAGTACCACACACTTAAGGTTTTCTACTGTTACGTTTATTTCATTTAACAGCCCTTGGATTCAAATATAAAAAGGTAACATCAACATTGTTTTGTTCTGGAAATGGACTCTATAGTTAAGGGGGTTTAATTTTGTAAGCAAAATGAAAGAACCAGCATAACCACTAGGTAAGAGGATTTTACCATCCACTATTTTGACAATGAATACAATCGACTTTATTTAGCACTCATGCAAATTTGAACTGCAGTCTACTCAAAAAAAGTGCGCTACACTCTCATGCTTTACCACTCGCCTACGCTGAGCCCCAGAAAGTGAATTTATTTACATGGTGCATTCATACCAACAAGACTAATTAGAAATAAAGCCCATACTGCAAAAAGTTTTTACTTAATGCAGATTATAAAAGAACTTTTTGTAGAATACAAAACATTTAAAATTTTATAGGAGTTAAACAGTTTTCCAAGGGAATCCAACAAATGAGGTGTGGCAATAAAGTTCTTGGACTGATGCAAAAAAAAAAAAAAAAAAAAAAAAAAAACAGAACATACAGTGATGGAGCTGAAAATTGGTTTTATTTTTATTGAAAATAATCACCGCTTGACTGAATGCACTTATTACGCCATTTTAAAGTTTCTGAAAAGAGTCAGCAAGGCATCCAAAGAGATAATTAGTGGTCACATTTTTCTTTATGTCTTCAAAATCCTGAAATCTCTTTCTTTCCTTTGAGAGAAGTTTTCAACTTGGGAGAGTAGGATGGATGGTTGATCAGTGCAAGTCCATGTTTCATCAGAAATATCTTCACAAGTGTGAAATGGGCAGAGCATTGTCATGCAACAAAAACCAGAGTCAGGTGGATGGTTGATCTGTACAATACAATGCCATGTTTCACCAGAAATATCTTCACAATAAGTGCAGAAATGGGCATAGGCACTGTTGTGCAACAAGAACCATCTCTTTCTCTCAAAATTGCAGCCCCACCCTGTAAATGCATTTCAATAGTCTTTGAAACACCTGTACATAGAATGCAGCATCAAATCTTTCCCCTCCACTTACAAATTCCTTCTGAATCACATCCTGTTTGTCAAAAAACAAGATCAGCATATTTTGATCTTGGAATTCTGTAAATGAAACTTTTTGGGCTTTGGTGATGATTTTAAGTCCACTGCATGCTCTGACACTTTTTCTCTGGGTTGTACTGAAACATACAACGTTCATCTCTGGCCATAATACATTCAAGGAAATTAGGACTGTCTTGACAAGGCTCAATGAAGTCTTTGTATGATGACACTGTTCGTTACGTCTGTTGATCCGTGAAGCTGTGCACCACAAATTTTAAACAGACCTTCCTTTTCCCCAAATCTTTGTGCAGAATTTGACAAATCATTTCCTTATTTATATCCAATTCATCAGCCATCATTCTGAGAGCGAAACAATGATCTCTTTTAACAATTTCCCAAACTTTTGCAACTCTGTTCTCACTTTGAGAGGTTGATGGTGACTCACTTGGGTGTCCATCAACCTCTTGGGTCATCGCAAACATCTTCACATCTGTCTTCGATCTGCTTATACCAAACAAACACAACTGTATGACAACGTTTCATCACCATGAACAGTTATCATTTCACACATTTCTGTTGCAAATTTTCCCAGTTTAAAGCAAAATTTGATATTTTGGTCGTTGTTTGATTGCAAAATCATGACATGGAACATTAACACTACTAATGAAACTGGTTGTTACTTGCAACCTGTCAGCCTACTGTACAATCTCTGTACTTCCTCCAACAATCTCTGTTCGAGGAAGTTTGAACAAAAACATACCACTTCTGTTTATTTTCAAACACAGTGAACATGACTGCAACAGATGCGGAACTTTATTGCCACACCTCGTATTTATGCAAATTAAATTTCATCTATTCTTACCCAACATTCCATGCTAGCCATAACAGTTCTAATACAACAATTTGTATTCTGAAAGCAGTTTTCAAAACATACCTGCTCATAATTAATAAACAGCGCATTCCTGAAATGCCCTGCAATCCACCTAAGGAAAGCAGTAGACTGTTGTATATCAATATATATCAGAACACATTCTGCCAAGAACACAGTAGGGACTGTAGGATCTAATACTCCACCTGTCAAAAGCTTGTCTAATTCACTTGCATTCCGAAGGTCTAAGCCTATTAAATGGTACTGACCAGCATGAAGTTCGCAGCTTGAAAACTGCACGTCATCATCTACAAAAACAATTTACACATAATTTGCAACATATTAGCAGCATCAAATGTTTATAATTATCTATAAATTATCATATATACAGCAATAATATTTTCAATTATAAAGTTATGCAGAGTTAAAAGAAAATTTTTAAACAAAAGCAATGAATGTTCCAAAATCCAAATATCATACAGTTGTCTTATAATAGCGGATTTTAAATTCCCAGAGAATGACTGGAATTTGTGGGTCGGTCGCTTGCACACTAGAACGGCTTTTGTGGATTTATTGGATGATTGTTTTCTTAAGCAGCATGTTAGGGAGGCAACTAGAGGAAGTAATACTCTTGATCTGATTATCGGTAGTGACCCTTCATGCATTAAGAATCTGCAGATAAAGGAACCACTAGGTGGCAGATAAGCGTGCTGAAGTGGGATTTACTCAAAGAGGTAACTACCATCAGGGGTAAAGGGAAAGGTTTTTGTTTTCGTAAAGGTGACTATGGTGGTCTGATACAGCATTTAAATTTTATACGGACCAACTGATGATGTTACAAACAGCAAATTCAAAATGGGAGGTATTTAAAGAATTAATCTTGGAAGCTACTAGGCTTTTCATACCAACTAAGAAATACTGTTCAAGATTTAGGCCCGAATGGATGTCAGATGAACTAATGAGACATGTGGCAGAGAAAAAAATGCATGGGATATATAGAAATTAACAGGTGACACAGAAGCCTAGGATAGATATAAACTGGTCTGTAACCAAGTCACAAAGGAGGTTAGGCAGGCAAAGGCAGATTACGAGAAACCTTTGGCAAAGGATAAAAAGAAAAACAGCAAAGAGTTCTTTACTTATGTAAACTCTAGAAGGAAGGGGAGGAATCAGATTGGTCCACTTGATATCAATGGTTCAACTGTTAATGATCCTGTTCATGTAGCTAACAAATTAAATGAATATTTTGCATCGACATTCACACATGAGGAGTTATTCAGGGAGGGGATTGCCAAAGGTGTATTAAACTCCGGCAGCAAGCTAGATAATCATGTAATAACTGAGAGTAAAGTGGAATAGAAATTGTTGAAGATAAACAAAAGAAAGGCATTTGGGGTGGATGGAATCTATCCAGTTATATTAAAGGAGGCGGCAAAGGAAATAAGCAAACCCTTAGCCCTAATTACGAGAGCTTCCCTGGACTCAGGGGAGGTACCCATGGACTGGAGATGTGCAAATATGATCCCAATCCACAAAGAAGGATTAAAGGGAGACACAGGTAATTACAGACCTATTAGTTTAACTTCTGTTCCAGGGAAATTAATGGAGGCACTGGTTAAAGAAGCATTGCACGATCATCTAGACAAGACTTCAGTTATAGCTCGGACACAACATGGGTTTGTTAAGGGGAAGTCTTGTCTGACTAATTTTATTGAATACTATAATGTAGTCACAAAGGAACTGGATGCAAAGAATAACTTTGATATCATATATTTGGATCTTAGAAAAGCCTTTGATACTGTTGCACATGGAAGACTGCTGCATAAATTGGAGCAGTGTGGCATTGGAGGCAAATTGCTGCTATGGATAAAGGGATGGTTGAGTGGGAGAAGACAGAGTGGTAATCAATGGACACTGCTCTTTGTGGACTAATGTTATTAGTGGAGTCCTCCAGGGTTCAGTGTTGGATCCATTGCTGCTTTCTGTATTTATAAATGATATTGATGATGGTATATCAGGCTTAATTAGCATTCAGCATTAAAATTAGTAGAGGCATATGATGCAAGAAAACAAGCTTATGCAGCATCAGCCAAAAAAAAAAAAAAAAAAACACTTCCACTTCACCCCTCCATTCGTTTGAAATACCTGTCCAGCTGAGCCTTAAATTAATTTAGGCTATCAACTTCCACAACAAGGGATGGAAGTCTGTTCCACCAACCAACTACCCACTAGCTAAAGGAAAATTTCCGCACATCTATCCTACATCTGTCTTTCCTCAATCTGAATTTATGCCCTCTCAGGTGATTATTCTGGACAAGGGGAAGAATCCCATCAGCACTGAGCATGCTCAAACCATTCAAGGCTTTATACACCTCCATCAGATCACCTCGCCGGTGCCTAGTCTCCAGACACTGTAATTTGCAAAACTTAAGCCTTTCTTCGTAAGAGCAACCCTTTGTTCTATTCACTAATCTTGTTGTCCTTCTCTATACTCGTTCCAGCAGTTCTACATCCTTCTTGAAATGAGGCCTCAAGGTGTGGCCTGACCATTGCCTCATACAAGGGAATAATCGCCTCCTTATCCCTGCTAGAAAAATTCCTATATATCATTGACAAGACACCATGAGCTACTCTTGCAGCCGGTCTGCACTGCCCAGAGAACTTCATATCTGCCTGCACAATTACCCTCAGGTCCTTTTCATTCTCTACCACTGTCAGTGTAGGACCACAGAGTTGATACGTTGCTCTGGGGTTACTGTATCCCATATGTAGTACTTTACATTTGTCAATGTTAAACTTCATTTGCCACCTCTCGGCCCATCTGCTCAACCTGTCCAAGTTTGCAGATGATACGAAGGTGGGCAGGGTTGTTAATGACACTAATGATAGTACACTGCTGCAACAGGATCTAGAAAAGTCTGTGAACAGTGGGATGACAGTTGACAAAGAGAAGGCCAATAACACAGAGAGTGACTCAGAAGGTAATGTGGATGACTTGTGTAAGGAAAAAGCACCATAAATTAACAAAATGTCCGAAAACAATGAAGTGATAGTGTAGTTAGAATATCAGAGTGACAGTGAACATCTTCATTTACTAAGTCTGACCTCTATTAAGAATTATGTACTGAAAAAAAAAAAAAAAAAAAAAAAAAAAAACACAGTCATTAGTTCTGGCAAACTAAACTGAATGAGTATTTCAGAACAGATGCATAAAATATAATCCCATTACAGCACTGTGTATTAGAATATAAAGGGAATGATATAATCTTTATAATAATTTGTCTTTTAGTCAGTATACTCAAAAAACATTACTTAGTAAATAAATACTTTATTTACTAAGTAAAGTGTATTTATGTTTAAAAAAAACTGGGAAAAAAATTTTTTTTCATTACAGCTGGAAAAAAAAACTTTTTCACCTGTAATGCATTTCACTTATAATGCGAGTAAAAGTTGTTACCTGACACCAGTGTTATATCGAGGTTTTCAACATCAATAAATTAATATTATTAATTTATTAATAAATTGTACCTTATATAGAGTTTCTAATCTCATACTACTGATAAAGTTACAGGGATATGTACCATACAGTTTATTAATACATATATTCTGTAATTCCCATTAGACAGAAAACTATTAATTAAATATTTTACCTCTATACAGTGAAATGTTGTCTTACCCCTATACAGCGAAATGTTATCTTATGATTATTGTCTGCTCATATATAACCATAAAAAAAAAAGTAAAGTGCAGCCATTATCAACCCACTGCAGGATGGAAGGCTCCTCAACAATTCATGCTGAGGGAAGTGGACCATAATCTGCCACGCTGGTCCAGTGCGGGTTGGCAGATCGACCGTATTCAGCAGTCAGGGGGTTTAACCCTGGTCTACTCAAAGAGCATGTGCTACTGCACTCCCACTCCTGACCACTCGGCTACGGAGGCCCTATATATAACCATACACTCTGCAAAACACATCAGAAGATGAGAAGACAACAGCAGATTAATCAAATTTAAAAAAAATAATAAAAATAAAAAACTGAACTTCGTTCTTTATTTGAATTCTAGGTTGACAGGTTCTGGCGCCTTAACCACTCTATCATTAACCACATTAACCACTTCATCATTTATTCAACACACTACCTTCTGATCTGACATTACTATTTCAAGCCGACCAGGCTAGCCAGGTGGGTCAAGTGCCTGCCTAGCAACCCAAAGGTCACGGGCTCGAATCCCGCCTCAGGCTTGGATCAAAGTACTGCAAAAAAAACCTTGGGAGGTGCATTATGGCCACAGAAGCCGATGCGCCAACAACTAACAAAAAAAAAAAAAAAAAAAAAACCTATTTCAGAACAAGGTAGGCACCACATTGAGCATTAATAAGAAAGAATGCAAAATACAGTGTTTTGTTAACTAAGCAATTTATTATTTATTAAATGGTTTAATGATATATATTCACTATTATTTACATTGATTTTATATCACAGGTCCATACAAATCAAACACCATGAAATATTGTTATTTTTGAGCCTGTTGATAAAAAATCAACATCAATAGGTTCTGAGTCAAGTTGTTTTGGATAAAAATTAATGTGAATCTGATTACAGTATCAATACAAAAATCAGACTAACCCTGAATATCCTCCAGTCACTCTAAGGTTAGAATATATAATTACTTCCAAACCATCAGTGACAAAAAATTACTGCTTACTTAACAGCACAGAGTAGTTAGATTTATTTCCTATTATTGCTTCCTTCTGTTGATAGTAAATATTTGGCAATCAAGGTATACAATGTACTAAATGGCATTACATATACAGATAGCATCTAATTAAAAAGTAGATGCTCACACAACACTTTTCACATACAACACACTTTAAGATTTCAACATTCCCAGGCAACCACTACTGACACTTACCTTCTGTAGCTATTTGTGTAAGAAGAGCTTTTTTGTTTCTAATAGCATAACATTTACGAGAAGTCACTGGAGGGAGATCTATTTCCACAAAACTTTTAACTGTTATACCTTCTAATTTCAGCCTCCAGAACAAGGTATCAAATCCTGCACCAACATTAACAACTTGGCAGTTATGTCGAGTAATCTGAAACAAAAACAACAAAAAATTTTTAATTGTAAATAAAAAAAATACTTGCATAAAATGTAATGGACAAAAACAGGTATTAATAATAATCAGTGAAAAAACCCTTATTTTTATAGGTCAAACTGACTACAGGAAATATAAAACATTGGCACTAAAAATGTTTAAATAAAAATAATAAAATTGCAAAAGTCATCATCTGAATTATCTCCCCAAAGGTCAAAGTAATGGCTTCAATCTGAGGCAGAGAATTATGCCATCTGGTGTCACTCTCAATAACTACCACCCACCAATGGATGCAAAAGCCAAAACTAAACAGGTCCACCTCTACCGCTGGATGAATATAATATGCAGAAATATTGGCACAATACAACAAATGCATTAGAGGATAAAGTCAATCACATTAAAGCCTTAGGCAGAGTGGTTGGTTCGAACAGTCAGCGTCTCCCGAGAAAGACAGTGGTGAAAGTTGCACTGCCCCTTGTATGGCTACTGCAAAGGAAAGCCAAGACAATACTGCACAACTGTGCTAGTGATGACAGAGGAAGGAAGGAAGAAAAAACTAAGATATGGAGCATCAAAATGAACATGTTCATCATGCAAGAATACCACAAAGTAATGAAGCTAGAGGCTGACATGACAATGTACAGGATGAGACTACACAGCAAGTGGTAAAAACGGTTCAAGGCTGTTGAACCAGAGATTAGCATTAGCAGAGGCATATAATGCAAGAAAACAAGCTTATACAGAATCGGCCAAAAAAAAAAAAAAAAAAAAAAAAATCACATTTCACACATCCATTTACTCTAAAAGTTTATCCAGTTCTTCCTTGAATTTATTTAAGCTATCAACTTCCACAACAGCAGATGGAAGTTTGTTCCAGCAATCAACTACCCACTGACTAAAAGGTATTTTTCCACACATCTATTCTACAACTGTCTATCCCCAATTTGAATTTATGCCCCCTCAGGTTTGTAATCTAAAGAAGAGGAAGAATCCCATCAGCATTGAGCCTGCTCAAACCATTCAAGGCCTTATACACCTGAATCAGATCACCTCGTAGGTGCCTAGTCTCCAGATGCTACAGTTTGCAGAATTTACGTCTTTCTTGATAACAGCAATCCTTTGTTCCACTCACTAATCTCTTTGCATTTCTCTGTACTCATTCCAGCAGCTCTACGTCTTTCCTAAAATGAGGCCTCCAGACCAGTATGCAAGCCACGGCCTGACCACTGCCTTATACAAAGGGATAATCACCTCCTTATCCCTACTAGCAAAATTCCTGTATATCAATGACAATACCCCATGACCTGCTCTGGCAGCCTGTCTGCATTGCTCAGAAAATTTCATATCTGACTGCACAATTCTCCCAGATATTTTTCATTTTCTACCACCCTAAGTGTAGTACCACAGTTGGTACGTTTCTCTGGGGTTACTTCTACCCATATGCAGTACTTTGCATTTGTCAGCATTAAACTTCTGACCACTTCTCAGCCCATCTACCTGGCTTTTCTAGATCCTGTTGCAGCAGCATACTGTCATTAACAATCCTGCTAACCTTTGTATCATCTGCAAACTGGGACATTAAGTCTGGTATACTTCATGAATATCATTAATAAATAAACAAAACAACAATGAGCCCAACACCAAACCCAATGGGATTCCACTAATAACATTAGTCCACGAACAGCAGTGTCCATTGATTACCACTCTCTGTTGTCTCTCATTCAACCACCCTTACATCCATTGTAGCAACTTGCCCTTAATGCCATACTGCTCCAATTTGTACAGCAGTCTTCCATGTGCAATAGTATTAAAAGATTTCTTGAAATCCGAGTATATGATATCAAAATTATTTTTTGCATCCAGTTCCTTTGTGAACACATCATAATATCTAATCAAATTGGTCAGACTCGACTTCACCCCTAACAAACCCATGCTGTGTCTGAATTATTACTCCATCATAATAAGATGGATCATTGTTATGAAGAACATGATAGCTCCCGTAATCTAGGGGAAAAAAAAACAGGGTGTGAGCAACCAAGTACGAAACACACAAAGAATACAGACAGAACCAAACCAGATTTGGAAGAGGAACAACAAGTAAAATAACTACAAAGCAAAGCAGCAGAAGTGAAAACAGACAAGGTCATGATATTCAGAATAAAAGAGTGGAAGAAAGCCATAGCAGAATGAGGAAATAGACCACACAAAGACTCACCATACTGAGGCAGAGACCCAACAGAATCCTGTTGCAAGTGACAAATCACCTGAAACAGTGAATAATTTGTAGCTTGGCATTTGTAGTGAGCAGATACATTTCTAAAGAGCAGGGAGAGCATGATGATTAGAAAGGATCAGAGAATTAGATTAGGATTGGAAGATTAGATAATTGCATTTAAATAATATATTTAATATATTGCTAAGTTTATTTTGATATGTTTTTTTTTTCTGTAACAGTTTGCAAATTTAATTTTTATAATATTATAAATATAATTTTTACTTTCTGTGATATTCAGTAAATTTAACTTTTAACTATGGTTGTGACAATATCCACCTTGAACTCCTTTGCTGCCTCCCATAACATAATTCTAGTCATTGGCATTCGTGACGAGCAGATGTGCCTATTGCAGCTCTTCATAGCGATAGTAAAGAAGTATAGATAAGAGCAGGATTAGTGAAGTAGAGCAGGTTTCAAAGGTTATTTAGTATATTATAAAGTTAATTTTCATAAGGTTTTTTTTCCTGTAATAGTTTGATTTTTTTAATATTATAAAAATAATTTTTTGAAAATTTATTTTATTAATAATTAGTATATTTTATAATGGTTATTACAACATCTACCTTGAACACTTTGTCAGAGAGTACCATGACTCATACCGAAATAGCTGACAGCAATTCCCGGGTAAGTCATAATATTATCCTTTGCAGAACCTGTAGCATGTATTCCAAGATCAACCTAGTGGATAATCCTTGCTCACTTGGAGATTCTTTTCTTTGTCACCATTGTAAGGAGTGCACAGATCTTAAGTAACCCACCAAGTGATGCACTCCCGGTTCAGGCTCTAGAACAGAATAACTAAATGCAAACTACTCTGGTTCAAAAGGACTTAGTTTAATTAGGAGACTCCATTGTCAGGGAAACAGAAATATTTTTTGTAATGAGGATAGGTGGACTAGAACCACGGTATGTCGGCAGGGAGCAACTATTAATGATGTCACCAACAGACTGTCAGATTTCATGTGGGGACTAATAACATTAGGCACACATGATCAGGAGTAAGTTCAGGAGCACAGGTTTTGAGAACAAATTGAGAAATACCATCAGGATCTGAAGTTTTCTTAGCATCAAGATTCGTCAAATCCTTCTGACATCCTTTTGATGGAAGACCACAAGAGGCATTGAATGGAGTGTGCTGGGAATGGTGGGAGGTGTTTTACCAAGATCATTAATACAGGGGTTGGAAGAAAACTGGGATGCTAGCAAGTCAGCTTTATCCTTGACTGAAGTGACAACAGAACCAACTGGTTTTGACAGAGGTGGGAGCAGAGATGGGCAAAAGTTGCGGCCAATAGCTTTGGCAAGAGACCAGAATGCTCAGCTAGCATTAGGGCAAGAAGCAAGTTTTCTACTCTTAGCCTGTTCAAAATCTAGTTTGGACTGATTAATAACTGCTTTACAATAGTTGTAAGCTTTGATGTAGGCAGAAAATGAAATTAAAGAATTCGAAACAAGCCAATTATGATATGCAACATTCTTCTCTTGAACAGCCTTGGCACATTTATTGGAAAACCAAAGTTTAGATAAAGGACGAGATTTTAAAGTTGAGTGTGGAATAAAGGATTCCATTCCTACAAGAATAATTTCACTGACACGATCTGAGCAAACGTTGACATCAGAAGTTTTGAAACAGTAATCAGACCAAGGAAAAGAAGAAAATAAATCTTGCAGGTCCTCCAATTTTGCATTCTTGTAATGCCAAACAATATGAGGTTGAGAATAGCCATGAGATTAAGGCTCCATTGGAGAAGAGAGAATCACCAAGTTGTGATCTGAAGTGCCTAAAGGACCAACTCACTTCAACCGTGTACTTAGAAGGGTTGTTTGTGAGAAAAAGATCAAGCATGTTGGCTGCATGGTTAGGATTGTCCGGTATTCTTGTAGGTAGATGAACAATCTATGCAAGGTCATTAGTAATTGCAAAAGCTTCAGCATCTCAACCAGCTGGGTCGGTGTGACTAGAAAACGGAAGCCAGCTGGAGTTGTGAACATTAAAATCACCAAAAAAAAAATTACATCACTGTTAGGAAATTGGACTGGAGAAAGTCAAGTTGCAAAGAGAGGAAGTCAAAGAGCTCCAAGTGATTAGTGGAATTGGGAGAATGGTAGAGACAACAGATGAATTTGACACAATGAGGTATACTAACTAGTGACCGGCCTGCGAACTCCGTTTTAGAGCTGTACCCTTGAAATGTAAAAAAGTTTGGATCTTGCCATTGTGTTCATCATAACCTCAAAAGAAAAATCGTACTGCACGAAGGAAGAGATGGAGAAGAATTGACCGGAACTTAACTCTGGAGACTAAGCATGGGTACCACCACTTGAAGCCTCCAATAAGCAAAGTGGTGGTATTGCACCGGTTGATAAGTCATCTACCACCTAGTACTGCCTGGTAACACAGAAGGGCGGCAATCCTCCGTGTGGTATGGGTGCAACACCTCGACCCTGCTTACGTTGGTTCACACCTACAGTGTGCTTGTGCATGGGGGTTATACCCAAGATTACTAACAGTCCCACCATCGTGAAGGTGCAAGCAGAGGATTTGGCTCTCACAGATCGTCCAGACTTCGCTGAAATTGGGTCAACTTGACTCAAGTGTCCCCCGAATATCAGTTCCAACAGTGGTTTAGACTCCCAGGTAGCAAGCTCAGCTTGTCTGGCATAACTGAGAGAATGTCTGCGACAGCCTCAAGGACTTGAAGGACACTGCAAGGCTTTTGGGGGTATATTTCTATCAGCTTGGCACACACTTGTAGGTAGAAGGAATCTGTTTTATAGAGAAATGACACATTTAAACAAAGTTGGTGCAAGAGTTTTTGCCAGTATTATTGAGGATGCCTCAAAGGTTCAGGGAAACTGCTAGTTTGGGGAGAACAATGGTAATAAAGATAAATGTTTATCTGATAATATTATTCAAAGTAACACAACATAGTAGCAAGATGTTCTGAGGGCAAAAATGTTTCAAATGACCTGGAAGCTAATGCCAGGGAAGCAAGCTTAAATAACTGGAAGGGGTGTATCAGGGTAGTTAACTATACAAGAACACTAAGTCTTAATTGTTTATACAGTAATGTCAAAAAGTGTCGTCAATAAAATTAGTGAATTAGAAATGCTGGTTAGAACAAGTAACGCTGACATATTAGGGCTTACAGAAACGTGGTGCCACCCAGATATAGGGGTTGATGAGTTTCAATACAGTATGTATAATGTATTTAGGAAGAATAGGGAAGATAGAAGGGGTGGTGGGGTTATGCTTCTTATCAAAATCAGCCTGAGCGTGATGAAAGCTTTCCCGGATTCAGACGTTTCGTATGCTACTATAGAATCTGTACAGTGTGAGATTATTGGAAGTAAAGGTATAATGAGAGTGGGAGTAATCTACAGGACAGGTGATTGTGAAGATTATGATGAAAGCCTCTACAGGCAAATAGAATGGGCAAGTAAGCATGTATGTCTTATTATGGGTGATTTTAATTTGCCTCTAATTGATTGCAGCAAATGGGAAGGAAACTCCATATGGGGGAGAACAAAATCTTTAAATCAACTAGATGATTCCTACGTGTATCAACATGTCAGGGAAAGTACTAGAGAAAAGAATACTCTAGACCTCATCACCCATGAACGAGATAACATAATAGGGCTGACAATACAAGAATCAGTAACGGGAAGATCACGGAGTGCTAAGGTGGATGAAGAAGAGAGAGAGGTAGCAGTAGTTAAAGGCAAAGGAAATTACGATTGCTTAAGATGCTACATGGTCTCTATTAACTGGGCAGATATCTCACAGAGAGCGAATAAAATTGAATTATGGTATACCTTTCAAACATTAATCACGGAAGCCTTGAATGCATATATAACATTAAAAAATTACTACACGAGGAGGATTCCAAGGTGGATGAATAATGAAATTGCCAGATTACTTGAGCAGAAAAAGATGGCATGGAAAGTTACAGAGCAATAAAAAGTACTGAAGCCAACAACAGCTACAAATTGATTTGTAATAGTGTTACAGAAAAGGTTAGGCAGGCAAAGGCAGATTATGAGAAATCTGCTGGCAAAGAGGGGAGGATAAGGAATTCTTCGCACATATCAATGCAAAGAAGAGAAGGGCAAATCAGTTCGGACCATAATGTAATAGACATAGGATAGTATTAGAGGGCGCTGAGTTACTTTAAAAATTACAGGCTCCAAAAAAGTGATAAGTGTTTGTCATTTTACTTACCTAATTGTTATTTTATATTGTACTTTATACATAGTCTTATAGTTCTAGCTAAGCTGGAGAGATTGCTTCTACAGGGATGGGATACACTTAAATAGAAAGGGTACAAGAATTTTTGCTGATGCTGTCGAGGCAGTGTTAGGTGGGTCGGAAAACTGCTAGTTGGGGGGGGATACAAGGACTAATAGATTAACAGTAGCCACTGGCAGAGGTGGAAGTGATTCTTGCACTGCTTCTATTCAAATGAGCAGAAGTCTGAAAAACAAGATGCAGGATATTTCAGAGACTGCTGGTAGTCATTGCGTTACAAGTAAACACATGGGTTGTGTTAGGGTAGCTAAGAATAGGAACAGGTGCATGTATACCTGCGTGTACACCAATGCTAGGAGTTTGGTAAATAAATTTGATGAATTTGAGGTATTGCTCAAAACATCAAAGGCAGATATTGCTGGGATATCAGAGACGTGGTGTCACACAGATATAAGTAATGCGGAACTGGAATTTGGGGAATACAATGTATATAGAAAGGATAGACAGGACAGGAGGGGAGGAGGGGTTATGCTATTAATTAAGAAACACATAAAGTCAAAGGAAGTGAAGCCAGTTGACATCGATGGACAGGGCAGTGTCGAGTCAGTTTGGTGTGACATAAGCATAGGGAAATCAAAATTGAGAGTAGGAGTGTGCTATAGGCCTAATGACTCTGGTGAGTATAATAATATATTGTACAGGGAAATAGAGTGGGCCAGTAAATCAGAGAGTCTTATAATGGGGGATTTTAATTTCCCAGATAATGACTGGAATTTGTGGGTTGGTCACTCGCACACTAGCAAGGCTTTTGTGGATTTATTGGATGATTGTTTTCTACATCAGCATGTTCGTGAGGCAACAAGAGGGAGCAATACTCTTGATCTGATTATCAGTAGTGATTCTTCATGCATTAAGAACCTGCAGATAAATGAACCACTAGGTGGCAGTGATCACAGTGTGTTGAAGTGGGATTTACTCAAGGAGGTAACTACCATCAGAGGTAAAGGGAAGGGTTTTTGTTTTCGTAAAGGCGACTATGATGGTCTGAGACAGTATTTAAATTCTATACAGTGGGACCAACTGATGATGTTACCAACAGCAAACTCAAAATGGGAAGCATTCAAGGAACTAATATTGGTGGCTACCAGGCTTTACATACCAACTAAGAAATATTGTTCAAGGTTTAGGCCTAAATGGTTGTCAGATGGACTAATGAGACATGTGGCAGAGAAGAAAAATGCATGGGATACATACAAATTAATGGGTGACATGGAAGCCTATGATAGATATAAGTTGGTCTGTAACCAAGTCACAAAGGAGATTAGGCAGGCAAAGGCAGACTACGAAAAATCCTTGGCAAAGGATGCAAAGAAAAACAGAAAGGAGTTCTTTACATACTTGAACTCGAGAAGGAAAGGGATGAATCAGATTGGTCCACTGGATATTGATGGTTCAACAGTTGAGGATCCTGCTCAGGTGGCTAACAATCTAAACGAGTATTTTGCATCTACATTCACGCATGAGGAGTTATTCAGGAAGGAGAATGATGTAGGTAAAGTAAACATTGGCAGTGAGCTGGATGATTTTGTAATAACTGAGAGGAAAGTGGAGGAGAGATTGTTGAGGATAAACATAAAAAAGGCACCTGGGGTGGATGGGATCTATCCAGTTATATTAAAGGAGGCAGCAAAGGAAGTATGCAAACCCCTAGCCATAATTATGAGAGCTTCTTTGGACTCAGGGGAGGTACCCATAGACTGGAGATGTGCAAATGTAACCCCAATTCACAAAGGAGGATCAAAGGCTGACACAAGTAATTATAGACCTGTTAGTTTAACTTCTGTTCCAGGTAAATTAATGGAGGCACTGGTTAAAGAAGCACTGCAGGATCATCTAGACAAGAATTCAGTTATAGCTCAGACGCAGCATGGTTTTGTTAAGGGCAGGTCTTGCCTGACCAATTTGATTGGATACTATGATGTAGTCACAAAAGAACTGGATGCAGGGAATAACTTTGATATTATATATTTGGATCTTAGAAAGGCTTTTGATACTGTTGCACATGGAAGACTGCTGCACAAATTGGAGCAGTGTGGCATTGGAGGCAAATTGCTGCTATGGATAAGGGGATGGTTGAGTGGCAGAAGACAGAGAGTGGTAATCAATGGACACTGCTCAACGTGGACTAATGTTATTAGTGGAGTTCCTCAAGGTTCAGTGTTGGGTCCATTGTTGTTTTCGTTGTTTATGAATGATATTGATGATGGGATATCAAGTTTAATGTCTAAGTTTGCAGATGATACAAAGGTTGGCAGGGTCGTTAAGGACACTACTGACGCTATGCTGCTGCAACAGGATCTGGAAAGGTTGAACAGATGGGCTGAGAGGTGGCAAATGAAGTTTAACATTGACAAATGTAAAGTACTACATATGGGTAACAGTAACCCCAGAGCAATGTATCAACTCTGCGGTACTACACTGACAGTGGTGGAGAATGAAAAGGACCTGGGGGTAATTGTGCAGGCAGATATGAAGTTCTCTGAGCAGTGCAGACGAGCTGCAAGAGTAGCTCATGGTGTCTTGTCAATGATATACAGGAATTTTTCTAGCAGGGATAAGGAGGTGATTATTCCCTTGTATACGGCAATGGTTAGGCCACATCTTGAGTACTGTATACAGGTCTGGAGGCCTCATTTCAAGAAGGATGTAGAGCTGCTGGAACGGGTACAGAGAAGGGCAACAAGATTAGTAAATGGAACAAAGGGTTGCTCTTACGAAGAAAGGCTTAAGTTTTGCAAATTACAGAGTCTGGAGACTAGGCACCGGCGAGGTGATCTGATAGAGGTGTATAAGGCTTTGAATGGTTTGAGCATGCTCAATGCCAATGGGATTCTTCATCTTTCTCAGAATAATCACCTCAGAGGGCATAAATTCAAACTGAGGAAGGACGGATGTCGAATAGATGTGCGGAAATTTGCCTTTATGATGGGAGTCTATTCCACAGTTGGTTTGTGGAATAGACTCCCATCGCTTGTTGTTGAAGTTGATAGCCTAAATAAATTTAAGGCTCAGCTGGACAGGTATTTCGAACAAACGGAGGGGTGAAATGGGAGTAGTGTTTTTTTTTTTTTTTTTTTTTGGCTGATGCTGAATAAGCTTGCTTTCTTGCATCATATGCCTCTACTAATGCTAATGCTAACTAATGCTAATGCTAGAGCAGCAAAGCAACGGGCACAAAGCAGGAATGCTGTGGGGAAAACTGAGGGGTACGATTCTCCAACGCATCACAGCCTAATAAAATGTGCAACTTGTGAAATGTTTGCCGAACACTCTGGAACAGAACATGATCTAGCCAAGGAGGATGTCTTTGTGTGTGCCAGGTGCAGAGTGTCTAGAAATTAGGCATCAGCTCAGCGTTCTAAAAGGCGTCTTGGACAACATGAGGTGTAGGGAAGATGCCCTCGAAGAAATTAATATGAGGGGACCACCAAGCTCTCAGCTGCCCAAGTCAACAGCAGAGCTCACTTCTGGGCATCAGGCAACACAGCGGCAATCTCCAAGGCAGAATGCGCTGGTCCCACAGGACTTAGTTATTGTTGGTGACTCTGTTGTCAGGGAGATGGGGAATATATTGTGTAAAATGGATAGATGGAATAGGACCAGGGTATGTCTGCCAGGGGCAAAAGTTAATGGCGTTGTAAAGCATATATCATCTTTTAAGAGCACAAAAGCTGATTTGTTGTACACGTTGGCACCAATGACTTTAAGATAGGAGATCTGTGGATTTACTTACCAATTACAGGTCAATGTTGCAAAAAAGTCATGAGTCAGGATTAAATTTGATAGTGTCTGCAATTCTGTGCAGACACGATAGGAGGGAGTACATGATGAGAGCCTTGTCAATCAATTCAGCCCTGGAGGGAATGTGCAAGGCTAAAGGGGTAGAATTTTTTTCAGCATGGTCTCTGCTTGTTAACAGGAGAGACTGCTTCTACAGAGATGGGATACACTTAAATAGAAAGGGTGCAAGAATATTTGCTGATGTTATCGAGGCAGTGTTAGGTGGGTCAGAAAACTGCTAGCTTGGGGAGATTCACAGACAAAGTTACAAGTAGCTGAAGGCAGAAGTGAAGGTGATTCTTGCACTACTTCTATTAGAATAAGCAGCGTCCTGGAGTGAGGGGTGCTGGGGTACTAGGGACTGATGGCAGTCATTGTGAAACAGGTGGGTATATGGGATGTGTTAGGGTAACTAAGAATAAGAATAGGTACATGTATACTTGCATATATACCAATGCTAGAAGTATAGTAAATAAATTTGATGAATTTGAAGTGTTGGTCAAGACATCAAAAGGCAGATATCAGAGATATTTTTTTTTTTTTTTTTTTTTTATTTGGTAGTTGTTGGCGCATAGGCGTCTGTGGCCATAATGCACCTTCCAAGGTTTTTGCAGTACTTTGATCCAAGCCCGAGGCGGGAATCGAACCCGCGACCTTTGGGTTGCCAGGCAGATATCAGAGATATCTAATTCTGCATTCCTAATATCACAAATATATTAGGAATGCAGAATTGGAATTTGGGGAGTACAATGTGTACAGAAAGGATATACAGGATAGGAAACGGAGGTTATGCTGTTAATTAAGAAAAACATAAAATCAAAAGAAGTGCATCCAGTTAATATAAATGAACAGTGCACTGTTGAATCAGTTTGGTGTGAGATAAGCACTGCGAAAGCAAAATTACGAGTAGTAGTGTGTTATAAGGCAAAAGACTCGAATGAGTACAATGAACAATTGTACAGAGAAATAGAGTGGGCTAGTAAATCAGAATGTTATAATGGGGGATTTTAACTTCCCAGATATTGACAGGAACTTAAGAGTTTGTCACTCGCACACTAGTAAGACTTTTGTGGATTTATTGGATGTTTGTTTTCTGCAGCAGCATGTTCGAGAGGCAACCAGTGAGGGTAATAGTCTTGATCTGATTATCAGCAGTGATCATTCGTGTATTAAGATTTTAGCATTAGCATTAGTAGAGGCATATGATGAAAGAAAGCAAGCTTATTCAGCATCAGCCAAAAAAAAAAAAAAAAAAAAAAACACTACTCCCATTTCACCCCTCCGTTCATTCGAAATACCTGTCCAGCTGAGCCTTAAATTTATTTAGGCTATCAACTTCAACAACAAGCGATGGGAGTCTATTCCACAAACCAACTGCCCGCTGGCTAAAGGCAAATTTCCGCACATCTATTCAACATCCGTCCTTCCTCAATTTGAATTTATGCCCTCTCAGGTGATTATTCTGAGCAAGAGGAAGAATCCCATCGGCATTGAGCATGCTCAAGCCATTCAAAGCCTTATACACCTCTATCAGATCACCTCGCCGATGCCTAGTTTCCAGGCTCTGTAATTTGCAAAACTTAAGCCTTTCTTCGTAAGAGCAACCCTTTGTTCCATTCACTAATCTTGTTGCCCTTCTCTGTACTCGTTCGAGCAGCTCTACATCCTTCTTGAAATGAGGCCTCCAGACCTGTATACAGTACTCAAGGTGTGGCCTGACCAATGCCTTATACAAGGGAATAATCACATCCTTATCCCTGCTAGAAAAATTCCTGTATATCATTGACAAGATACCATGAGCTACTCTTGCAGCTCGTCTGCACTGCTCAGAGAACTTCATATCTGCCTGCACAATTACCCCCAGGTCCTTTTCATTCTCTACCACTGCCAGCGTAGTGCCACAGAGTTGATACGCTGATCTGGGGTTACTGTTTCCCATATGTAGTACTTTACATTTGTCAATGTTAAACTTCATTTGCCACCTCTCAGCCCATCTGCTCAACCTTTCCAGATCCTGTTGCAGCAGCATAGTATCAGTAGTGTCCTTAACAACCCTGCCAACCTTGGCATCATCTGCAAACTTGAACATTAAGCCTGATACACCATCATCAATATCATTTATAAATACAGAAAACAACAATGGACCCAACACTGAACCCTGAGGAACTCCACTAATAACATTAGTCCACGTTGAGCAGTGTCCATTGATTACCACTCTCTGTCTTCTGCCACTCAACCATCCCTTTATCCATAGCAGCAATTAGCCTCCAATGCCACACTTCTCCAATTTGTGCAGCAGTCTTCCATGCGCAACAGTATCAAAAGCCTTTCTAAGATCCAAATATATAATATCAAAGTTATTCCCTGCATCCAGTTCTTTTGTGACTACATCATAGTATCCAATCAAACTGGTCAGACAAGACCTGCCCTTAACAAAACCATGCTGTGTCTGAGCTATAACTGAATTCTTGTCCAGATGCTTCTTTAACCAGTGCCTCCATTAATTTTCCTGGAACCGAAGTTAAACTAACAGGTCTATAATTACTTGTGTCAGCCTTTGATCCTCCTTTGTGAATTGGGGTTACATTTGCACATCTCCAGTCCATGGGTACCTCCCCTGAGTCCAAAGAAGCTCTCATAATTATGGCTAAGGGTTTGCTTACTTCCTTTGCTGCCTCCTTTAATATAACTGGATAGATCCCATCCACCCCTGGTGCCTTTTTTATGTTTATCCTCAGCAATTTCTCCTCCACTTTCCCCTCAGTTATTAGAAAATAATCTAGCTCACTGCCAATGTTTACTTCACCTCTGGCATTCCCCTCCCTGAATAACTCTCATGTGTGAATGTAGATGCAAAATACTCATTTAGTTTGTTAGCCACCTGAGCAGGATCCTCAACTGTTGAACCATCAACATCCAGTGGACCAATCTGATTCATCCCTTTCCGTCTTGAGTTTAAATAGGTAAAGAACTCTTTTCTGTTTTTCTTTGCGTCCTTTGCCAAGGATTTCTCATAATCTGCCTTTGCCTGCCTAATCTCCTTTGTGACTTGGTTATAGACCAACTTATATCTATCATAGGCTTCCATGTCACCCATTAATTTGTATGTATCCCATGCATTTTTCTTCTCTTCCATATGTCTCATTAGTTCATCTGACAACCATTTAGGCCTGAACCTTGAACAATATTTCTTGGTTGGTATGTAAAGCCTGGTAGCTTCCAAGATTAGTTCCTTGAATGATTCCCATTTTGAATTTGCTGTTGGTAACATCATCAGTTGGTCCCACTGTATAGAATTAAAATACTGTCTCAGACCATCATAGTCGCCTTTACGAAAGCAAAAACCCTTCCCTTTGCCTCTGATGGTAGTTACCTCCTTGAGTAAATCCCACTTCAGCACACTGTGATCACTGCCACCCAGTGGTTCCTTTATCTGCAGATTCCTAATGCATGAAGAATCACTACTGATAATCAGATCAAGAGTATTACTCCCTCTAGTTGCCTCCCGAACATGCTGGTGTAGAAAACAATCATCCAATAAATCCACAAAAGCCCTGCTAGTGTGTGAGTGACCAACCCACAAATTCCAGTCAATATCTGGGAAATTAAAATCCCCCATTATAAGACTCTCTGATTTACTGGCCCATTCTATTTCCCTGTACAGTAATTTATTATACTCATCAGAGTCATTAGGCCTATAGCACACTCCTACTCTCAATTTTGATCTCCCAATGCTTATGTCACACCAAACTGACTCGACACTGCACTGTCCATCAATGTCGACTGGCTTCACTTCCTTGGTTTTTATGTGTTTCTTAACTAATAGCATAACACCTCCCCCCTTCCTATCCTGTCTATCCTTTCTGTAGACGTTGTACTCCCCAAATTGCAGTTCCGCATCCCTTATATCTGTGTGACACCACGTCTCTGATATCCCAACAATATCTGCCTTCGATGTTTTGAGCAATACCTCAAATTCATCAAATTTATTTACTAAACTCCTAGCATTGGTGTACACGCAAGTATACCTGCACTTGTTTTTATTCTTAGCTACCCTAACACAACCCATGTGTTTACTTGTGTCACAATGACTTCCAGCAGTCTCTGAAATATCCTGCATCTTGTTTTTCAGGCTTCTGCTCATTCCAATAGAAGCAGTGCAAGAATCTCTTTCACCTCTGCCAGTGGCTACTGTTAATCCATTAGTCTTTGTCTCCCCCCAAGCTAGCAGTTTACCGACCCACCTAACACTGCCTCGATAGCATCAGCAAATATTCTTGCACCCTTTCTATTTAAGTGTATCCCATCCCTGTAGAAGCAATCTCTCCTGTTAACAAGTACATTCCAGGCTGAAAAAAATTCTACCCCTTGAGCCTTGCACAATCTTTCCAGGGCCGAATTGATCGACAAGGCTCTCATCATATACCCCCTCCTATCGTGTCTGGGCAGAATTGTAGACACTTTCAAATTTAACCCTACTTCACGGCTTTTTTTCAACAGTGACCTGTACTTGTTAAGTAATTCCGCTGGTCTCCTACTCTTAATGTCATTAGTGCCAACGTGTACAAAGGAACCACTAAGTGGCAGTGATCACAGTGTACTGACGTGAGATTTACTTCAAGATAAAAATTACCATCAGGGGTAAAGGAAAGGGTTTTTGCTTCCGTAAAGATGAGTACAATGGTCTCAGACAGTTTTTAAATTTTGTACAGTTGGATCAACTGATGATGTTACCAACAGCAAATTCTAAGTGGGAATCATTCAAGGAATTAATCGTGGATGCTACTAAAAGTTTCATACCTATTAAGAAATATTGTTCAAGGTTTAGGCCTAAATAGTTATCAAATGAACAAATGAGACTCGTAACAGAGAAGAAAAATGCATGGGATGCATATAAATTATCAGGCGATGCAGAAGCCTACGGCAGATATAAACTAGTCTGTAACCAAGTCACAAAGGAGGTTAGGTAGGTGAAGGCAGATTACGAGAAATCTTTGGCAAAGTATGCTAAGAAAAACAGCAAGGATTTATTTACTTATATTAACTTTAAAAGGGGATGAATCTGATTGGTCCACTTGATATCGATGGTTCGAATGTTGATGATCCTGCTCAGATAGCAAACAAGCTGAATGAGTATTTTGCATCTACATTCACACATGAATGTAGAGGCAAAATACATTCACACATGAGAAGTTAAGGTTTGAAAATGGCAGAAGGTTATCAAATTGTAGTAGGGTTCTTAATGATTTTGTAATAACCAAGAGCAAAGTGGAGGAGAAATTGTTGAAGTTAAACATAAGAAAGGCACCTGGGGTGGTGGGATCTATCCAGTTATATTAAAGGAGGCGGCGGCAAAGGAAGTAAGCAAACCCTTAGCCATAATTATAAGAGCATCCTTGGACTCGGGGGAGATCCCCATGGACTGGAGATGTGCAAATGTATCACCAATTCACAAATGGGGATCGAAGGGTGACACGAGTAATTACAGACCAGTCAGTTTAACTTCTGTTCTGGGTAAAATAAAGGAGTCACTAGTGAAAGATGCAGTGCAAGATCATCTAGACAAGACTGCAGCAATAATTGAGACACAGCATGGGTTTTGTTAAGAGAAAGTCTTGTCTGACAAATTTTATTGGTTATTATTATGTGGTTACAAAGGAACTGGATGCAAAAAATTATTTTGATATCATATATTTGGATTTCGGGAAAGCTTTTGACACTGTTGCGCATGGAAGACTACTGTACAAATTGGAGCAGAATGGTATTATGGGTAAATTGCTACTATGTATAAAAGGATGATTGAGTAGAAGACAGGGTGGTAATCGATGGGTGCTGCTCTTCGTGGACTAATGTTATTAGTGGAGTCCCAAGGGTTCAGTGTTCGATCACCGTTGTTTTCTATATTTATCAATAATATTGATTAAGGTATATCAGGCTTAGTGTCGAAGATTGTAGATGATACAAAGGTTGGGAGGGTTGTTAATGACAGTAATGGCAGTGTGCTACTGCAACAGAATCTAAAAAATTTGGGTAGATGGACTGAGAAGTGGCAACTGAAGTTTAACCTTGACAAATGCAAAGTACTGCATATGGGTAGAAGTAAAACCCTGAGAAATGTACCAACTGTGTGGTACTACATTTAAGGTGGTAGAAAATGAAGAACACCCGGGAGTAATTGTGCAGTCAGATATGAGGTTTTCTGAGCTATTCAGACAGGCTCCTAGGGCAGGTCATGGGGTTTTGTCAATGATACACAGGAATTTTGCTAGCAGGGAAAATGTGACTGTCCCTCTGTATAAGGCAATGGTTAGGCCAAGCCTTGAATGGCACCTCCGTAGTCAGGTGGACAGAAGCAGCAGTGCATAGCACACGCTTATTGATTAGACCGGGTATGAGCCCGTGACCAACAAATACGGAGGGTGCAGAAAGGTCAGGGAATGACCAACGCATACCCCCGGAACAATATGGCCTTAGTTGCTAATGCTCCAAAAAGCCAAATAACGGGAAAAAAAAAAAAAAAAACCAAGCCTTTGAGTACTGCATTCAAGTCTGGAGGCCTCATTTTAGGAAGGATGTTGATTTGCTTGAGCGTGTACAGAGAAGGGCAACAGGATTGGTGAGGGGAATGAAGGGATCCTTTTACCAAGAGAGGCTTAAGTTCTGAAAATTGCAGTGGCTGGAGACTAGGCTGCGAGGTGATCTGATTGAGTTGTATAAGGTTTGAATGGGTTGAGCACGCTGAATTCTGATGGGATTCTTCCACTTGTTCAGATTATTATTATTATTAGCTATATGGTGCAAGGAAGCCTGAGGCTTATGCTGCACCAGCCAAAAAAATTCCTGGTTACCCTGAGACAGAGAGAGAGAGAGAGTGTGAAAAGGGAATCACCAAGAAAGAGAAAAATGATGATATCCAGCTCAGGACCCTGGGTGTGGGCATAAATTAAAATTAAGGAAAGACAGAAGTAGAATACATGTGAAGAAATTTGCCTGTAGCCAGCGAGTGGTTAATTGTCGATGTGGAAGTTTATAGGTTAAATAAATTGAAGGAGGAACTGGATAAATATTTAGATGGATTTGTTTTGTAAATTTTTTTTTTTTTTGGTTGATGCTGCATGAGCTGTACTTGCTACCCAGGAGTCTAAAACGCTGATGGAATTGATATTCGGATGACACTCAAGTCAAGTGGATCCAATTTTGGCAAAGTCCAGACGGTCTGTGAAAGCCAAATCTTCTGCTTGCACAATGGTGGGACTGCTAGTAATCCTGGGTATAACCCCCCCATGCTGGAGCACACTGTGGGTGACCACCCAGGTGTGAACCAATGTAAGCAGAGGTCAAGGTGTGACACCCACACCACATTGAGGAATGCACACCTTCATGTTACCAGGCAATACTAGGTGGTAGATGACTCTCTCAACCGATGCAGTACCACCACTTTGCTTATTGGAGGCTTGAAGTGGTGGAACCCATGTTTAGTCTCCAGTGCCAAGTTCCAGTCAACCCTTCCCCATCTTTTCCATCATGCAGTATGACTGATGACTTTTGAGGTTATGAAGGACATCATGGCGAGATCCAATCTTCTTAAATTTCGAGGGTACAGCTCTAAAACAGTGTTCGCAGGCTGGCCACTAGTTAGTACCCTTTAATTAATTAATGATATTGAAATTTCGCAAGATTATTTAATGAAAAAAAAAAAAAAAAAAAAAACTTTCGAGCCTACAAGCCAGTAAGGCTCCTGGAGTTCATGGAATATACCCTATAATCTTAAGGGAGGCGGCAAGTGAGTGCATTGAACTATTGAGGCTAATTATGCGAGCATCACTAGACTCTGGGGAGATTCCATTGGATTGGAAAAGTGCCAATGTATCTCCCATACATAAGGGTAGCTCTAAGAGTGAAGTGGGAAATTATCGACCTGTCAGTCTGACTTCAGTGGTCGGGAAAATCACGGAGGCAATGATCAAGGGTGGAATTCAGGATCATTTGGATAGAATTCAAATTCTCAAGGATACTCAGCATGGTTTTGTAAAGGGAAAATCATGTTTAACAAATCTTGTTCGCTATTTTGAAAGGGTCACTCATGAGCTGGATTTAGGGAATAATTTCAACACTATTTATTCAGATTTCAGCAAAGCTTTCGACTCAGTCCCACATGAGCGGTTGCTTTATAAGCTGGAACAGGTTGGAATCACTGGGAATTCCTTAGATAGATATCAGGATGGCTCCAGGGCAGGAGGCAGAGGGTTGTGATAAATGACCATTCCTCAGATTGGGTTGATATAAGAAGTGGGGTTCCCCAAGGATCAGTATTAGGACCACTGTTGTTTTTAATTTTCATAAACAACATTGATGAAGGGATAGAGGACGTGAGGCCTAAATTTGCAGATGATGTTAAAATTGGTAGAGTAGTTAATGATCGCTGTCAAGCTGAGCGACCTAGATAGACTTCAGGAATGATCAGAAAAGAGAGACCTAGGTAGACTTCAGGAATGATCAGAAAAGAGAGACCTAGGTAGACTTCAGAAATGATCAGAAAAGAGAGACCTAGGTAGACTTCGGGAATGGTCAGAAAAATGGCAGCTGTGCTTTAATCAAGTATTACACCTGGGAAACAGTAATCCCAAAATAACTTATACACTTGGTGGAGTTCAACTAAACCCAGTACTGGAGGAAAGGGACTTGGGTGTTACAATACGGCCAGACATAAAATTCTCTGAGCATTGTAAACAGGTTGCAAGGAAGGCCCATGGTGTCCTATCGATGATCTATCGAACTTTTGCAAGAAGAGATAGGGAAGTGATAATCCCATTATATAAGGCTTTTGTTAGACCACACTTGGAATACTATGTTCAAGTATGGAGACCGCACCTAAAGAGAGACATTGAGCTTCTTGAAAGGGTGCAAAGACGAGTAACTCGCCAGGTGAGATCGACAAAAGGGCATCCTTATGAAGAAAGACTTTCGAATATGTGGGCTGTAGAGTTTGGAAACTAGACACCTTAGAGGCAGAGGCGGATTTAACAGTGAGCGTGCGCCCTGGGCCCCGACTTCTGAAGGGCCCCTCAAAACCCCAACTTTACACTTTTTTCTAATGACACCAAGTTTGGTTTGATATGTGCAATTTTAATTACGTACAAGTTTACAATCGGCAGTAAAACCTGATAGTATGTTTATATTCACTTATTTTCATTATTTGATTACTACGCTGCATAGGCCCCGCTCATCGGAGCAATAGAATCATATTTGCTACTTTGTACTTACAAAGACTCTTAAATTTTATATTTTTCTTTTCATTGGTAGGCTACCAATGGTCGCTAGAAAAATGAAACGACATCTATCAGGAGCTGAAAAAAGACAAATTAAAAAAAGACGGGAATATAATATAATACATATATTATATTCAAATTTTATTGGAAATAAAACATTAATAGTACATAATATTTTTTATTTATTTAAAAAAATGGTTAACATGTATTTTTATTTTCCCTGTCTTTCTCTTTTTTCTTAAGGGGCCCAATATTTTCTTCTCCGCCCGGGGCCTTAACCGACATTAATCCGCTTCTGCTTAGGGGAGATTTGATTGAGGTGTTTAAGGCTCTGAGAGGCATCAGTAAAATGAATGAGAACGATATTTTCAAGATTATAAATGATGCTAGAACTAGGGGACATAAATTAAAGTTATGGGGGAAGATGTTTAGATTGGACTGCAGGAAGTTTTATTTTAGCCAGCAAGTTATAAATTACTGGAATAAGTTGCCTACATGGGTGGTAGAGGATGACAGTTTGGCAAAATTCAAAGGTTATCTGGATAGTACCTTCAGGTGAGGGAAATGCATAGGATGATAGGTTTAATTTCCTTTTCTTTTATTAATTATTAGTTTTTTTTTTTTTATCATTGTTTTATTCGGGTTTTTTTTTTTGGCTGGTGCAGCATAAGCCCTAGGCTTTCTTGCACCATGCAGCCATCACTAATTCTAATACCCTGGACTGAACCTATTGGTAACTCTTTAGGAGGCTTCTGGATCAGCCAGTGTATAATCTGCCAGTACTCTTCCAGATAGTGACTGGTGGGAGTCCGAGTAATGTGTATGCGGGGGAGGGGCTTGTCGAGGCCATGTTATGTCAAGGATCCGGGTATATTCTTACCATGTGTACGCCATATCCAAAAATTTCATTACTTCATACAGCATGTCCCCCGACTTTTTCTTACTATTGAATACACCATGAATTGTGAAACTAATAGGCACTGGTTAAAGAAGCACTGCTCCTGCAGTGCTTCTTTAACCAGTGCCTCCATTAGTTTTTCCCTGGAACAGAATTAAACTAATAGGTCTGTAATTACTTGTGTCACCCTCTGATCCTACTCGAGAAGAATCAAAGGGTGACAAGTCCAAGTATATCTCCAGTCCATGGGTACTTCACCTGAATCCAAGGAAGCTCTCATAATTATGGCTAAGGGTTTGCTTACTTCCATTGCTGCCTCCTTTAATATAATGGGATAGATCCTATCCATACCAGGTACTTTTCTTATGTTTATCTCCAACAATTTCTCCTCCACTTTGCTCTCAGTTATTACAAAATTTTGGCTGCATAAGTGGGGAAAAACTGAAAACCCATTCTGCGACTGTGACAACGTGCCCCAGACCATCCAGCATATCATCTCGGAGTGCCCAAAGAGGAGATTTGAAGGCTCCATCCAAGATCTACATAGTGTTACTGATGATGCTATTAAGTGGCTGAATAAACTGGACATTACATTTTAATTCATCAAATGTTACTTATAATTTTTTTCTGTAAATATTGTTTTTAGGCTTATTGTAATTTATTTATTTATTTTTTGACATTGTTACAAATGTATCCTCATTTTTTGCCATACGAAATAATAATAATAATTACAAAATCATATAGCTCACTGCCAGAGTTTAATTCACCTCTAGCATTCCCTTCCCTGAATAACTCAACAAGTGTGAATGTAGATGCAAAACACACATTTAGTGTGTTAGCTAGCTGAGCAGGATCATCAATAGTTGAACCATCGATATGAAGTGAACCAATCTGATTCATCTCCTTCCTTCTAGAGTTTACATAGGTAAAGAACTCTTTGCTGTTTTTCTTTGCATCCTTTGCCAAAGATTTCTCATAATCTGCCTCTGCTTGCCTAACCTCCTTTGTGACTTGGTTACAGACTAGCATATATCTGTCGTAGGCTTCAGTGTCAACTGATAATTTTTATGTATCCCATGCATTTTTCTTCTCTGACACGTCTCATTAGCTCATCTGACATCTATTTAGGCCTAAACCTTGAACAATATTTCTTAGTTGGTATGAAAAGCCAAGTAGCTTCCAAGATTAATTCTTTGAATGCTTCCCATTTTGAATTTGTAACATCATCAGTTAGTCCCACCGTATAGAATTTAAATAGTCTCAGACCACCATAGTCACGTTTACAAAAGCAAAAACCCTTCCCTTTACCCCTGATGGTAGTTACCTCTCTGAGTAAACCCCACTTCAGCACACTATGATCACTGCCACCTAGTGGTTCCTTTATCTGCAGATTCTTAATGCATGACGAATCACTACTGATTATCAGATCAAGAGTATTACTTCCTCTAGTTGCCCCCCAAACATGCTGCTGTACAAAACAATCATCCAATAAATCCACAAAAGCCTTGCCAGCAAATTCTGCCTTGGGGGTTGCCGCTGTGTTGTGTTATATTCAAGTGCAAGCTCTGGCATTGATGCGGGCAGCTGAGAGCTTGATGGGCTCCTCAATTTAAACCCTTTGAGGGCAACCCCTTGTCCTTCAAGCTCTCATATAGGCCCATAACAATGCTGAGTTGGCTCCACAAACATCAAACAAGCAGTAAATTTCAAAAGGCTGTGATTCAGAAGCACCCCCCCTTCAGTATTCCCATGAGCCACAGCACTCCCATTAGCTTGAGCCTTTTGCTTTACTGCTCTGAGTCATGATTTCGATTCAATTCCAAATAAAATTTCAATTTCAATATAAATTTATATATAGAAGATAGAGCGGTAATCAATGGACACTGCTCTTCTTGGAATAATGTTATTAGTGGAGTCCCCCACGGTTCGGTGTTGGGCCCGTTGTTGTTTTCTGTATTTATCAATGATATCGATGAAGGAATATAAGGATTAATGTCCAAGTTTACAGACGATACAAAAGTTCCCAAGGTTGTTAACGACAGTAATGATAGTACGTTACTGAAACAGTATCTAGAAAAGTTGGGCAGATGGGCTGAGAAGTGGCACTGAAGTATAACACCGACAAATGCAAAGTATTGCATATGGGTTGCAGTGACTTCAGAGTAACATATCATCTGTGCAGTACTACACTCAGGGTAGTGGAAAATGTAAGAGACGTGGGGGTAATTGTGCAGTCAGATATAGTAGTAGTAGTGGCACATGATGCAAGAAAACAAGTGTAGGAGCTTATGCAGCATCAGCCAAAAAAAAAAAAAAAAAAAAAAATCACACCATTCCCTCCAAATGCCTGTCCAGTTCCTCTTTAAATTTATTTAACCTATCAACTTCCACAACGACAGATGGAAGTTTGTTCCAGCAATTAACCACCCGCTGGCTAAAGGCAAATTTCCGCACATCTATTCTACATCTGTCCTTTCTTAATTTGAACTTATGTCCCCGTAGGTTGGTAATCTGAACAAGTGGAAGGATCCCATCAGAATTCAGCGTGCTCAACCCATTCAAGGCCTTATAGACCTCAATCAGATCACCGCGCAGGTGCCTAGTCTCCAGCCACTGCAATTTGCAGAACTTAGGCCTCTCTTGGTAAGAGAATCCCTTCATTCCCCTCACCAATCGTGTTGCTCTTCTCTGTACACGCTCAAGCAAATCTACATCCTTCCTAAAATGAGGCCTCCAGACCTGTACGCAGTACTCAAGGCGTGGCCTGACCATTGCCTTATACAGAGGGACAATCACCTCCTT
Source organism: Mastigoproctus giganteus (assembly GCF_048544385.1). NCBI lineage: Eukaryota > Metazoa > Arthropoda > Arachnida > Uropygi > Thelyphonidae > Mastigoproctus > Mastigoproctus giganteus. The sequence goes on along the minus strand of NC_143575.1, from coordinate 279,176,720 downwards.
TTCCCTGCTAGCAAAATTCCTATATATCATTGACAAAACCCCATTACCCGCCCTAGCAGCCTGTCTGCACTGCTCAGAAAACTTCACATCTGACTGCACAATTACTCCCAGGTCTTTTTCATTTTCTACCACCTTAAGTGTAGTACCACACAGTTGGTACGTTTCTCTGGGGTTACTTCTACCCATATGCAGTACTTTGCATTTGTCAAGGTTGAACTTCAGTTGCCACTTCTTAGCCCATCTGCCCAAATTATCTAGATCCTGTTGCAGTAGCACACTGCCATTACTGTCATTAACAACCCTGCCAACCTTTGTGTCATCTGCAAACTTCGACATTAAGCCTGATATACCTTCATCAATATCATTGATAAATACACAAAACAACAGTGGACCCAACACCGAACCCTGTGGGACTCCACTAATAACATTAGTCCACGAAGAGCAGCACCCATTGATTACCACCCTCTGTCTTCTCCCACTTAACCATCCTTTTATCCATTGTAGCAACTTACCCTTAATACCATTTTGCTCCAATTTGTACAGTAGTCTTTCATGCGCAACAGTGTCAAAAGCTTTCCTGAAATCCAAGTATATGATATCAAAATTATTTTTTGCATCCAGTTCCTTTGTGACCACATCATAATAACCAATCAAATTTGTCAGACAAGACTTTCCCTTAACAAACCCATGCTGTGTTTGAATTATTGCTGCAGTCTTGTCTAGATGATCCTGCAATGCATCTTTAACCAGCGACTCCATTATTTTACCCGGAACAGAAGTTAAACTAACTGGTCTGTAATTACTCGTGTCACCCTTCGATCCACCTTTGTGAATTGGGGACACATTTGCACATCTCCAGTCCGTGGGAACGTCCCCTGAGTCCAAGGATGCTCTCATAATTATGGCTAAGGGTTTGCTTAGTTGCTTTGCCGCCTCCTTTAAAATAACTGGATAAATCCCATCCACCCCAGGTGCCTTTCTTGTGTTTAACTTCAACAATTTCTCCTCCACTTTGCTCTCAGTTATTACAAAATCATTAAGCACACTGCTACAATTTGATAACCTTCTTCCATTTTCAAATTGTAATAATTTCTCACGTGTGAATGTAGATGCAAAATACTCATTCAGTTTGTTTGCTATCTGAGCAGGATCATCAACAATCGAACCATCGATGTCAAGTGGACCAATCATATTCATCCCCTTCCTTTTAGAGTTTATATAAATAAAGAAATCCTTGCTGTTTTTCTTAGCATCTTTTGCCAAAGATTTCTCGTAATCTGCCCTCGCCTGCCGAACCTCCTTTGTGACCTGATTACAGACTAGCTTATATCTGCCACAGGCTTCTGCGTCACCTGATAATTTATATGCATCCCATGCATTTTTCTTCTCTGTCACGAGTCTCATTAGTTCATTTGATAACCATTTAGGCCTAAACCTTGAACGATATTTCTTAATCGGTATATAAAGTCTAGTAGCTTCCATGATTAATTCTTTGAATGCTTCCCACTTAGAATTTACTGTTTGTAACATCGTCAGTTGATCCCACTGTACAGAACTTAAAAACTGTCTGAGACCACTGTACTCCCCTTTACGGAAGCAAAAACCCTTTCCTTTACCCCTGACGGTAGTTACCTCTTTGAGTAAATCCCACTTCAGCACACTGTGATCACTGGCACCTAGTGGTTCCTTTATCTGCAAATTCTTAATACACGAATGATCACTGCTGATAACCAGATCAAGAGTGTTACTTTCTCTGGTTGCCTCTCGAACATGCTGCTGCAGACAACAATCATCCAATAAATCCACAAAAGTCTGACTAGTGTGTGAGTGACCAACCCACAAGTTCCAGTCAATATCTGGGAAGTTAAAATCCCCCATTATAAGACATTCTGATTTACTGGCCCACTCTATTTCTCTGTACAATTGTTCATTGTACTCATTCAAGTCATTAGGCCTATAACACACTCCTACTCTTATTTTTCCTTTCGCAGTGCTTATCTCACACCAATATGAAGGTTTTTTGAGGAGTGCAGACAAGCTGCAAGAGCAGCTCATGGCATCTTGTCAATTATATACAAGAATTTTGCTAGCAAGGATAAGGAGGTGATTATCCCTTTGTATAAGGCAAAGGTCAGGCCCCACCTTGAAAACTGCATACAGGTCTGGAGGCCTCATTTTAGGAAGGATGTAGAGGTGCCAGAACAAATACAGAGAAGGGCAACGAGATTGGTGAGAGGAACAAAGGGTTGCTCTTACCAAGAAATGCTTAAGCTCTGCAAATTGCAGTATCTGGCGGCTACACACCTGCAATTTGAGCAAACTCAATGCTGAAGGGATTCTTCCTCTTGCTCAGAAGGCAGCATAAATTCAAATTGAGGAAACAGTTGTAGAATAGATATGCAGAAATTTGCCTTTAGTCAGTGAGTAGTTGATTGCTGGAACTAACTTTCATCTATTGTTGTGCAAGTTGATAATTAAAAGAACTGGACAAACTTTAAGCAAATGGATGGGTGAAATTGAAAGTTTTTTTTTACTGATGCTGTATAAGCTTGCTTTCTTGCATCATATGCCTCTACTGCTCTACTAATGCTAATAGCAAGGATTCTTGCATTGCAAACTTTGATAGACTATCCACTTCAATAGATATAGACTAGCAACCAGAAAATTGCCACACTTAAGAAGAGTTTGAATAACTTAGTTTGTAATTTAAGCTTATCTAAAGAGTAAAGAGCAAGCAGAACTCCGTGGTTTTAGATTACAACAGTCAAAGTTACTTGAAACTGAAATTAAAATTTTAGAAATATGGAAAATATTAGTATTAGTAATGACTACCTGGTGCAAGGAATCCTATGGCAAGAGAAAAAGAAATAGAAAACCTCTGCATTTCCCTTCTCCCATAGCTAATTATACAGCTGACCTTTGATTTCCCCAAACTGTCAGCCTCTACCAACTATGTAGGTAACTTATTCCAGTAATTTATAACTCGCTGGCTAAAATAAAACTTCCTGCAATCCAGTCTAAACATCTCCACCCTCCATAATTTGAAATTATGGCACTTAGTTCTAGAATCATTTATAACTGTGAAAATTTCGTCCTCATTCATTTTACTTATGCTTCTCAGAGTCTTAAACACCTCAATCAAATCTCCTCTAGGCACCTAGTTTCCAAGCTCTACAACCCACATATTTTTGCCGATCTCACCAGATGAGTTACCTGTCTTTGGACCCTTTCAAGAAGCACAATGTATTTCTTTAGATGCCGTCTCCATAATTGAACACAGTATTCCAAGTATGGTCTAACGATAGCCTTATATAATGGGATTATGATGTCCTTATCTCAACTCGCTATTGTTCTATAAACCACTGATAAGACACCGTAGGCCTTCCTTGCAACCAGTCTACAAATACTCGGAGAATTTCATATATGATCGTATCGTAATACCCAAGTCCCTTTCCTCCACTCCCGGCTTTAGTTCAACTCTGCCAAGTGTATAAGTTATTTTGGGGTTACTGTTCACCTGGTGCAATACCTTACTTTGCTGAATTAAAGCATAGCTATCATTTTTCTGACCATCCCTGAGGTCTATCTAGTACGGACACTCTGAAGAAGCTCTGCTTGGTGGTTATCATTAACTACTCTTCCAATCTTTATATCATTTGCAAAATTTAGACATCACACCCTCTATCCCTTAATTAATGTCATTTATAAAAATCAAAAACAAGAGTGGTCCTAATACTGATCCTTGCAGAACCCCACTTCTTACATCAACCCAATCTGAAGAATAACCATTTAGCAGAACCCTCTGCCTCCTGCCCTGAAACCATCCATCTACGGATTTTCCCTGTGATTCCAACCTGATCCAATTTATAAAATAACCGCTCATGTGGGACTGAATCAAATGCTTTGCTGAAATCCAAATAAACAATGTTGAAATTATTCTCTAAGTCCAGCTCTTAAATGACCCATCAAAATAGCTAACCAAATTAGTTAAACATGATTTTCCCTTTTCAAAACTATGCTGAGTATCCTTCAGAATTCCATTTCTATCTAAATGATCCTGAATTCCACCCTTGATCATTGTCTCCATGATTTTCTCTACTACTGAAATTAGACTAACCGGCCAGTAATTTCCAACTTCATTCTTACATCTGCCCTTGCGTACTGGAGATACATTGGCACTTTTCCAATCTAACGGAATCTCTCCCAAGTCCAGCGATGCTCTCATAATTAGCCTTGATGGTTCAATGCATTCAATTGCCACCTCCCTTAAAATTACAGTAAGTCCCTGACATACGTAAGAGGGATGTTCCAGGACTACTTACGTAAGTCGAGTTTCACGTAACTCGATAATGACTAATAAAATATTGCTACTATAACCCTGATATGCCAAAATTACAAATACCACATAATATCCTCAGAAGAATGAAGAAAAATAATTATATATCTTTCAATTAATTAGATATATATTTTTTATTTTATTATTATTTTATATTCATATATATAGAAAAATAGTTATATATTTTTAATTGCTTCAATTAAAAACTTTATCTGAGGACAGTGGTGAAGTAGCCAGAGTGACACATAAGAAAAGAAAACACAAAATGAAGAAACAACGGATGCTATTGTGCTTTAAAAACTGATACGTATTTCGTAGCTTAGGTTATTAATCAGTGTGTGTGCGATTTAAACTTCCATGATTTTGTGTATATGGTACCTAAGAAGTATTATAAAAATATTTTTTTTATGAAAACCCAAAAACTTCATTGGTGCCGATTCCTTCACTGGTTCTCTTATTCTGTTTTTGTCCTTTATTATTATTAACACTGACAAATCTAAATTCCACAAGATACTTGTTAAAGTTTGACCATTTTCATACATCCTTATTATCTTAATTTTCTGATCCAAATCGAACGCTTTCCTTTTCTTGATAGATTTACTAGTCCCACTGTCACTGTCACTTATTCTCTTAGTTGGCACAATGATAATGGTCAAAATGAAATTTTCTGTAAAGAACTTCACAGGGTTAAGGATGAAACACTATTATCACCTCACGTGAGCTCACATTTTACTAAAGCATATTTCTCTACCATAAAACAATAAAAACAATTTGCAGTTTTTGGTTTATTGGACTTTTCTGTTAGTTGTTGTTATTTGGTTTTTAGGAGCATTAGCAACTAAGGCCATATTGCTCCGGGAATATGCGGTGGTCATTCCGACCTTTCCGCATCCTCCGTATTTGGTGGTGACGGGCTCGAACCCCAGTCTAATCAAGAAGCGCGTGCTACGCACTGCTGCTCCTTCCCACCTTGCTACGGAGGCGAATTTTTTCTGTTAGTGCAATCTATTATAAACAGGCTTAGAGGGGAACAGGTATCCTGTGTGTTATCAGACACTCAGCCTAAAACACTGATGGATCCAATATCTCTCTATTACAGAAGATTTAGGAGAAGTCCGGTTGGCCTGCCTCCCTAAAATCCACTCATGCACACCTTCTCGATGGTAAGCCCTGTTACGTCACTTAGGTGGCAACGAACGTGTAGAGTGGTTCTCTTCAAGACGCCTGGTCAGCGTGAAGAGGAAAAGACCAAACCCTCCAGCAATGAGAGCACAACAATACAAATGGCCCTCAGTCCCCAGCAGCTTTCACTCTCCCTCTTACGGCAGCGAGAGGATCAGAGTGGAAGCAGAGGGTGCTAAGAATCTCTGGGTACGACCAGGCTGCCATGCACGGAAATTGAACTTGGCCTGTTATAACGTACGATCACTCATCGGTGAAGACAGGATATTAGAGCTGGAAAAGGAATTAGAAAATGTGAATTGGAATATCATCGGTTTGGCTGAAACAAGAAGAAATGAATCACTTATAAGTTTATCAAGTGGAAATCTGCTGTACACTAATGGAAACAGTGAAAGGAGTGAAGGTGGAGTTGGGTTTCTGGTCCATAAAGATTTTAAAAACAACATTTTGGAATTCAAAAGTACATCACCAAGGGTGTCAAGACTAATACTCAAGATTTCTAAGAGGTACAAGCTAAAGATTATAATGATTTATGCACCAACATCGAGCCATGATGATGAAGAGGTTGAAGAAATGTACACTGAAATTGAGAGTCTTCTAGATGAGCAGAAAACCTACTACACTATTATTATGGGGGACTTCAATGCTAAGGTTGGAAAAAGGCAAAACAGCGCAGAAAGAGGAACTATTGGAAATTTTGGAATTGGTGAAAGAAATAAAAGAGGTGAAAGACTTGTGGAATTTGCAGAATCTCAAGGAATGTCAGTAATGAACACTTTTTTCAAGAAAAGGGTGAACAGAAGGTGGACATGGAAGAGTCCAAATGGATTAACAACTAATGAAATCGACTTCATCCTCACTAACAGAAGATATATTGTGAATGATGTTACCGTCCTGAATAAGGTAAATGTTGGAAGTGATCACAGAATGGTAAGATGTACACTTGATATAGATGTAGGAAAGGAAAGGAAAAAACTGACTCGAGTAAATAATACAAAGGTCTTTGAAATAACAGAGGAGGAGAAAGAGCAGTATGTACTGGAACTTAAGAACAAGTTTGAGCTTCTGCAGACTGCTCAGGACCAAGATATCAATGAGGAATATTACAACTTTCTGAAAGTGATAAAGCCCAAGAAACCTATAGGGAAACAGAAATCCAAAGAAGAAAATATTAGTCAAGAAACACTTGTCATGATGAACCAAAGACGACAAATGAAGAGCAAGAAAAACACTGACAGGGAGAAAATTGAGTATACTGAGTTATGCAAAGCAATTAGAAAGAGACTCAGAGAGGACATAAGAAGATTTAACACAAGAAAAGTAGAACAAGCATTAAGGGAAAACAAAGGATTTAAATCAGCAGCCATGAGCAGTAATACAGAAAGACAAATGATACTACAACTGAAGAATAGCGATAGTGTACTTATAAACAGCAGAGAAGGCATAATTCAAATAGCAGAAGACTACTATAGAGAATTATACAAGGAGCGAGGGAATGATACCAGCAGTGGGGAAGATGGATTGCAAAGTAGCAACACATACGACATACCCGATATTCTTCCTGATGAGGTAGAACATGCATTGAAGAAAATGAAGAATCGGAAAGCCCCAGGGGAAGATGAAGTTACTGTAGAGTTGTTAAAATTGGGAGGAAGAGACATAACACAAAAACTGGCAAGGCTCTTCACAAAGTGCATTAGAAAAGGTGTGATGCCTAAGCAGTGGAATAATGCAATCATAGTTTTGCTGCATAAGAAAGGAGATAAATCAGAAATTGGAAATTATAGACCAATTAGCTTGTTATCCCATATCTACAAGTTGTTCACAAGGGTCATTACTAACAGATTAGAAAGAATACTTGATGAGAATCAACCGAAAGAGCAAGCTGGCTTTAGGACAGGATTCTCAACTATGGATCACCTTCACGTAATATCATAGCTAATGGAGAAAGCAAATGAATATAAAACACCATTATGCCTGGCATTTGTGGATTATGAAAAGGCATTTGACTCCATACAGCATAAGGCAATGTTTCAGGCACTGGAAAGACAAGGCATAGATACTCCATATATTATGATTTTGAAGAAAATATATGAGAGTGCTACATCCTTTATTAGACTAGACAAAGACAGTAGCAAATTTAAAATCGAGAAAGGAGTTCGACAAGGAGACAATATCTCCGAAGCTGTTTACTGCTGCCCTTGAGGAAGCTTTCAGAAGATTAGACTGGTCGCAGAAAGGAGTCAATGTGAACGGAGAGTACCTAAACCATTTACGATTTGCAGATGACATTGTGGTCATAAGCCACGATCCCAAAGAATTAGAGGAAAATCTTTATCAGTTATGCACAGTTAGTAAGGATTTTGGACTAAAGATGAATATGGCTAAAACAAAAGTAATGATGAACAAGTATGCCACGGAAAGGGAAATAATTATTGAGGGAGCAGTAATTGAAAAGGTGGAGTCATATACTTATCTGGGACAAGTTATTAGCTGTAATAATGATAAATGGCTGGAAGTCAAGAGAAGAATAAATTTTGGATGGATAGCATTCAGGAAATGTAGTCACATACTGAAGAGCAATATCCCAGTTTGTCTGAAACGTAAAATAATGAATCAATGTATACTCCCCACCATGACTTATGGAAGTGAAACTTGGGCACTCACCAAAAGAATGGAAGAGAAGCTAAGAACTACACAGCGAAGAATGGAACGAATTATATTGGGAATCAGACTGTTAGATAAGAAGAGAAACACATGGATTAGGCAGCAAACTCAAGTAAAGGACATTCTTATCAAAACTAAAGAACTAAAATGGTCTTGGGCAGGACACATAGCTCGAAGACATGATGACAGATGGACTAAGAAAATAACAGAATGGTACCCAAGAGGAGCTAGAAGAAAACCTGGAAGACAAAGGCGGAGATGGATAGATGAAATTCATGAGTTTTTGAGTAGTAAATGGATGGCCAGTGCTCAAAACAGAAGGAACTGGAAAGTTGCTGGAGAGGCCTTCATCCTGCAGTGGATTGAAAATGGCTGATGATGATGATGATTATAAATGGGTAGTAAACTCGATCTTATTGCATTTGCAATAATACCGATAGCTGGAATTCTGTGGGTTTTTACGTTATTATGGTGAAATGTGAGTCCTCTTCACTGAAATCTTCTGTCATATGAAAAAAAAAACATAAATATATTTCAGAATCTGTGTGTGTGTTGTTCATCATCATTAACTGTTTATTTTTTTTTACTGTTTTAAATTTTACATTACTAAAAAAAAAAAAAAAAAAATTTGAGTGAAAAAAAATTTATGCAAGTCAGAAGTTATGTAACTTGGGCTTACGTAAGTCGAGGACTTCGTATAGGGTGTATGCCATAAAAACCAGGAGCCTTACTGGCATGTAGGTTCAAAAGTTTTTTCGTTAAATAAAAATGTGAAATTTCAACATCATTAATTACATTTTTTCACCTTCACTCCCATAATGTCTTATTGACACACAGGGTTTTTCATCTGTAAATATCGATGCAAAGTAACTGTTGAGTTCATGTGCAACTTCAGCTGGGGTATCTAATACTATTGCTGACGAGGCTACTAGAGACGGCGACGGAATCTATCCAGTTATATTAAAGGAGGCAGCAAAGGAAGTAAGCAAACCCTTAGCCATAATTATGAGAGCTTCCTTGGACTCAAGGGAGGTACCCATAGACTGGAAATGTGCAAATGTGACCCCAATTCACAAAGGAGGATCAAAGGCTGACAAGTAATTATAGACCTGTGAGCTTAACTTCTGTTCCAGGAAAATTAATGGAGGCACTGGTTAAAGAAGCACTGCAGGATCATTTAGACAAGACTTCAGTTATAGCTCAGACACAGCATGGTTTTGTTAAGGGGAAGTCTTGCCTGACCAACTTGATTGGATACTATGATGCAGTCACAAAAGAACTGGATGCAGGGAATAACTTTGATATTATATACTTGGACCTTAGAAAGGCTTTTGATATTGTTGCACATGGAAGACTGCTGCACAAATTGGAGCAGTGTGGCATTGGAGGCAAATTGCTGCTATGGATAAAGGGGTGGTTGAGGGTGAGAAGACAGACAGTGGTAATCAATCTACACTGCTCATTGTGGACTAATGTTATCAGTGGAGTCCCTCAGGGTTCAGTGTTGGGTCCATTATTGTTTTCTGTATTTATAAATGATATTGATGATGGTATATCAAGCTTAATGTCCAAGTTTGCAGATGATACAAAGGTTGGCAGGGTTGTCAAGGACACTACTGACACTATGCTGCTGCAACAGGATCTGGAAAGGTTGAGCAGATGGGCTGAGAGGTGGCAAATGAAGTTTAACATTGACAAATGTAAAGTACTACACATGGGAAACAGCAACCCCAGAGCAACGTATCAACTCTGTGGTACTACACTGACAGTGGTAGAGAATGAAAGGGACTTGGGGGTGGTTGTGCAGGCAGATATGAAGTTCTCTGAGCAGTGCAGACGGGCTGCAAGAGTAGCTCATGGAGTATTGTCAATGATATACAGGAATTTTTCCAGCAGGGATAAGGAGGTGATTATTCCATTGTATAAGGCAATGGTCAGGCCACACCTAGAGTACTGTATACAGGTCTGGAGGCCTCATTTCAAGAAGGATGTAGAGATGCTGTAACGAGTACAGAGAAGGGCAACAAGATTAGTGAATGGAATAAAGGGGTGCTCTTACGAAGAAAGGCTTAAGTTTTGCAAATTACAGTGTCTGGAGACTAGGCACCAGCGAGGTGATCTGATAGAGGTGTATAAAGCCTTGAATGGTTTAAGCATGATCAATGCTGATGGGATTCTTCCTCTAGCTCAGAAAAATCACCTGAGAGGGCATAAATTCAAATTGAGGAAAGACAGATGTAGGATAGACGTGCGGAAATTTGCCTTTAGCCAGCGGGTGGTTGGTTGGTGGAACAGACTTCCATCCCTTGTGGTGGAGGTTGATAGCCTAAATAAGTTTAAGGCTCAGCTGGACAGGTATTTTGAACGAACAGAGGGGTGAAGTGGAAGTGGGTTTTTTTTTTTGGCTGATGCTGCATAAGCTTGCTTTCTTGCATCAAATGCCTCTACTAATTCTTATGCTAATGCTAATACTATACAATATTTGGAACTGACTGTTGATTAAGTTAGTAAACTGCAGTATGTGTTTCAATTTCTTTAGTATCTGCAACTTTTGCTACATCAATATGAAAAAAAAAAAATTTTTTTTTTTGTTGCTCAGTATAATTAAATTTATGAATTTAAAATATTTTTTGATCTTCTTTTAATTTTATATATATATATTTTTATGAACATGGTACTGATCAACCATACGATAAAATTACTATAAATAAGCATGTGTTGTTAATTTAACACATTTCATACCTACAAAGAGAAATGATCACAAATAGGGCTACAGTACGGACCTCACTATGATGATTAAAGCTGAATGATTCCTCAAAACACTGCTTTAGTTCCCCCCCCCCCCCAGGGAAATCCTGGGAGGGGGAACTGCTGCAACATTTACATTCAAAATTTAAAGAAAAAAAAATTTACATACATATTAAATGGTTTTTGAATCTCAAGAATAATGCGCATGCTTTTTCATAATAAGTAACGGGAATTTCATTTTTACTATAGGAGTTTCTTTTTTTGAATAAATTCAGCTCATATTGCAAAGGATGAGTGTACAAAATTCACAGTTTTTAATTCACAATGTATAAAGTAAATTAACACAAATTTTTCTGCTTTTGGTAGCCATTATATACATCAGCATGCCAGCTCAAAATTTGCCAACCGGGCTAGCCGGGTGGGTAAAATGCCTGTCTGGCAACCCAAAGGTTGCGGGTTCGATTCCCACCTCAGGCTTGGATCAAAGTACTGCAAATACCTTGGGAAGTGCATTATGTCCACAGAAGCCTATGCGCCAACAACTACAAAAAAAAAAAAAAAAAAAAAGCTCAAAATTTAAGCATATGAAAAATTTACACCACAGAACTGTTTTTTTGTAAAATTGGGAAAAAAAAAACCAGCATCCAGAGAATTTAATTCCAATTTAGAGAACACTTTTTTTCTTTTCTTTTTTTGAAAATTTCTTATTTTTCAAATATTCATGGCAAATTTCCAAAATGAGCATCCACAAACTTTGTGGATGCTAATTTAAGAAATGCTGATGCCGATTTATACATCAGACCCACTCTCCTCTTCAGTAGCGCTGCATTCCTATGTGCTGCCAGTAGGCAAAATAAAATTTGCTGCCCTAAATGCTGAATACTGATAAGCACTAACCAATCAGAAAACAATATTGAAAAAATTTCAGCACCCACTTGAACTGCAGCTCGTGGTCAGGAGCGGGAGTGCAGTAGCACACGCTCTTCCAGTAGACTGGGGTTCAAGCCCCTGACTGCTGAATACGATCGATCTGCCAACCCGCACTGGACCAGCTTGGCAGATTATGGTCCATTTACCTCAGCATGAATTGTTGAGGAGGCTTCCATCCTGCAGTGGGTTGATAATGGCTGCAATTCACTTTTTTTTTTTTTTTTTTTTTTCCCTTAAGCAACGCCTACCTCACCTATCCACTTGCAGCAGCCATGCCCTCCCAAGTTAACTATACCATGAGAATTTGCACCACTAACCTTTGGGAGGGCACTGTGGTTGACATCATCAACCAATAACAGATAGTTCTGTGAATTCTGCACAACTTTTGGAAAAAATAAATGATTCTAAAGAGAATTGGCTAATGCCAATGATGCAGGAAGGCAGGCTTATACAGCATCAACCAAAAAAAAAAAAAAAAAAAAATCCCACTTCACCCATTTATTCCATCCAATAGTTTGTCTAGTTCTTCCTTGATTTTCCTCAAGTATGGTTATTAATTATTTTTTCATTAAACTATATGGCCATAAAAAACCATTTTGGTGTTAAAATGCATCCACCATGTTTATTTCCCATGGCTTTTCCTTTGGATTTTGTTTTCATCAACTTTAAAGGCCAACTTACACCAAAATTCAGGGAAAAAAATTTTTGGATAATAAAACGGTTTTATCTAAAATTAATTTTTTGATCTTATTATCTAATAGAATGTAAGAATTGCGAATAAATTTTTAAAGTTACCCATTTCCAAATATTGCTTACCGTTATTGGTGTGATCAAAACACCAACTGGGCTTGTTGCAATAATAGTTTTTACGCATCCACTAGAAGGTAAAATCACTTAACTCTTACGCCCATTCCAAACTTGCGCCCGAAGCAGGTTCTTCAGTTGCAATACCCTCGTCCCGGCTGTGTGCATACTCTAATTTTTCTGATTTTATCGGCTCATCCACTAAAAGCAAAATAACTAACGAATTTGTGAAGACTACTCATCCACCTACGCCGGGGTAAATTATTCAAAAACTTAGCCTGCATTGCAGATGCACGTTTTCACAGTATTTTTACTTGTAAACATTAAATCACACAAGCATATGCATTATAAACAAAACCAGTATGAATTTAATATAGCACTTCAAAACTCACCTTCAAAAACTGATCGAGAAGACCCCGTATTCCCGAAATCCGAGCGTAATAGCCACGATTAATTTCAGGAGCCTTTCGTTCTGACAGCTTCACAAAATACTGTAAATAGGGATCAATCCAATAACCAACTTGGACTGCGTATCGTTTACAACCTGCAGCATCATCATTTGTGCCCATAATTACATCATCTTCAGACATTTTCTCTTCGATATCTACTTATATCACGGAAGAATAAACAGCATATGACGAAAATTGTAAGGTGGCAACTGAAAATTATTTCTACAGAATGGAAAAAACTAAATTATTTAAGCCTACTACCTTACATTTACCATCACGTTCAGTATCAGATATATCTGCTCTAGGTGCGCTCTACGCTAATGTTGATAGTTTACTAAAACAGTTTCCTGTGAAATTAAATATCACGTAAATCGAAGCGATATGCAATCTTTTTTCCACTCAATAAAAAAAAAATGTTATGACTGAGAATTTCAAATAAAATAACAAATATAGTCAGCAACAATCTAGCGTATTTTATTTACTGCGTGATTAGAAATAATAGTTTAAGTTAATATGCTAATTAAAATAAGTTCTTTTTGTGCTGTTCTCTCTGCGTTTGGCAGGTACAGAATACCAGGAAAGATCGTGAAGAATGATTACCTCAATTGTCCGAATATTATTATTATTATTGTTGTTGCTCTTATATTATTTCTCCCTGATTGGGGGTTTCCACTCCGTGACGGGTACTGCTACCAAGTACACAGGGTGGTTGTAATGGCTGGTGCTCCTGTTGGTTGAGGAAATCTCTGACTATCCTACAGGTGTTCAGGATTGCGGCATTCTGAAGTCCCTTGTAGGTACTATAGAGACCTATTGCTGCTAGTCTGCTATGTAGAGTCTTTGGCACCATATCGGTGATTGACACAATGATCGGGATGGTTGATACTTCTTGCATATGCCACATCTCCTTGACTTCATATCTCAGGTTCATGTACTTCATAATTTTTTCCTCATGGGTTTCTGGACATTTGTAGTTTTGTGCACCGCTATGTCAATCAGGTAGGTAGCCTTCTCCATCTTGTCCACAAGGGTTATGTCCGCTCTGTTGTGCAGGATGGTCTTATCCGTTATTATGGCGTGGTCCCAGTACAGCTTGTGGGTTTGGGACTCTAGTACTGCCTGGGGTTCATACTTGTAGTATGGTACACTTTCTTTGGTCAACTGGTATTTCCTCGCTAGCTTCTATTGTATTATCTTAGCTATCTGGTCGTGTCTATGGGTGTACTCAGTCCGGGTGATCACCTTGCACCCCGCGGTGATGTGTTGTATCGTTTCTGAGGCCAGGTGGCATCGTCGACATGTACCATCTGACATTCCGGGCTTCTTTGCGATGTATTTTCTATAGTTTCTGGTGTTGATTACCTGGTCTTTGATGGCCAGCATGAATCCTTAAGTCTTGGTTCAAGAGCATCCCGCTTGTGAGCCATGCATTGGAAGAAATGTTATCAATATGATCTTGATGGAGGTCATCGTAGTGTTTGCCATGGAGTCTCTTCTTCGCCCATCTTTTTAACTTTGTTTCTTGTGCCATCTGGGTGGGTGGTTGGAGGTTCCTCACTTAGGCTGAGTGGGGTATACTTATCAATCTTCTTTGTGGCCTGGTGGAGTGGTGTTGTGTTGTTCTCGAAGTAATCCTTCAGGTTAACTATCGCTGTTTTCTGTTGCTCTGTCAGGTCTACCAGGCCCCTTCCTCCCTCTTTCCGAGCTATTGTTAGTCTCTCCACTGCTGACTTCGGGTGGTGTTGGTGGCTCTTGGTCATCATTGTCCTTGTCTTTCGCATGATAACTTCTAGCTCAGTGTTAGTCCAATCTACGACCCCGAAGGTGTGTGTTAGTACGGAGCTGCACAGGTGTTTATGGCTTTAACTGTGTTCCTTCCGTTAAATTTTGTTTTCAGCAGGCTTCTGAGTCTCTGATGATATTTTTCGGTCACGCACTTCTTGATTTCTTTGTGCTCTAACTGCTGAGCCTACATCATCCATAGGTATTTGTAGGTCTATCCTTCTGTCATAGCTTCCATCTCACTACCAGTCAGCAGCTGGTAGTTTCGGCCAACTAATTTTCCCTGGTGCAGTGTGTGGGTCTTGCATTAGTCTAGACCAAATTCCATCCTGATGTCCTTGCTGAAAAAAGCTGTATGTGTTAGTCAAATCTATGACTCCAAAAGAGTAGGTTAGCACTGGGACTGCATAAGTGTTTATGGCTTTAACAGTTTTCCATCAGTCCAGCTTTCCTTTGAGCAGGCTTCTGAGTCTCTGCTTCTATTTTTTGGTCAGGCTTGATACCCTGCTAGACCTAAAAACACCTACGTGTTTGTAGGTCTCTCCTCCCTGTCGTGGCTTCGATCTGTTTACCAGTCTGCAGCTGGTAGTCTCGGTTCACTAATTTTCCCTGGTGCAATTCGTAGGTGTTGCATTTCTATAGACCAAATTCTATCCTAATATCATTGAGTGTGCTAGACAGAACCACAGTGGACTCAGAGCATGTCCCTGAAAGATTCCTCTTCTAATGGGGATTGGCCTGCTTGTGATGTTCTCGACCTTAATAGTGGTACTCCATTTCGCCAATGTTGCTCCTAGGAAGTTTGTCACTGTCGGATTGACCTTGTAGATTTTCAGGGTCTCTATTGGCCAGCAATGAGATACGGAGTCGAAGGCCTTGCGGTAATCGATGTAGACAGTGTATAGTTTGCGGTGCTTCTTGTGGGCTTGCTCCATGTGGTATCTATGGCTAATTGCTCCTTGCTTCTTTTGCTCCTCCGCTTGCATCCTTTCTGCTCTTCGGCCGTTATGTTCTCACTCTCTAAGTGGTCTGATATCTTCTTGGTTATGCAGCTGGTCAGGATCTGCTACATAGTTCGGAGGCAGGTGATTGGCCTGTATTTCGCTGGGTTTCGTGTATCTTCGTCTTTAGGCTTCAGTTATGTGATTCCTTCAGTGAGAAACTCCGGGATTGTCTCCAGTTGTCTTATCATTCGAGTGAACTGCTCTGCTAGGTGTTTCTGTGTGCAGGTAAGCTTCTTGTGCCAGTAGTCGTGGATATTATCAATTCCTGGGGTTCGCCAGTTGTTGGTGTCCTAATCGACTGTTTAACTTCTTTTTTTCAAATCTCCCACTCTCTCATCTCTTGTATGTCCTTGGTTTTCTTCCGTTCTACTTCTATCCAGGGATTGGCTCTGCTCTTATGTCTTACTTAACTGCTCCAGATATTTCCCCAGAACTCCTCTTCTTCCCAGAGACTACTTCTCGGGTGGTCCGTTTCCTGATTTCTCATCATCACCCAGTTTCCTGTAGACCTTTTTGGTCTTCATCGAAGATTCGGTGATAACTAGAACATTGTCTAAATACCTCCCATAGTATGTGATACGGGGTCGAAAAGGTGTCAAATGTATATGCTCAATCAATGTTCTAGTTATTACTGATAGTAGTACTGTCCAAGACATGTTACATTCGTTTAATAATATTCATTCTATACTCAAATTTACATTGGAAAGGGAGGATACGGATACAAAGTCATTAAACTTTCTAAATTTCACGCTTACCCGGGAATCGAATAAAATACAATTTAGCATCTACCGAAAACCTACAAACACCGGTATGCTTCTACATTATAATAGCTATCACCCGTTCACCTATAAAAGATCGATTATCTTTAATCAGTTTCTAAATGGCTATAAAAATTCAACGATTGAATCTGCTTTAGACTCAGAAATACAAATATTAACTAGCAGGTTCTTAAACAGGGGTTATTCCATTGCCACAATAAACCGAATTAGGGTATAGGGTAAGGATAGGATACAAAATATCAAAACCAACCAACAATACTAATATCAAAAAATACTTTATTTCTGTCCCATATTTATTAAGCAGTTTGTGCAACTGTTCAACAATGGCACAAACAGCTTAATAGATTCTTTAAAGATACCGAATTTAAAATTGTAGCCAGGCCAATACGGAAGTTACACACTATACTGAACAATCGCTCGGTTCTTTCCGCGTTTGCAACACAAATTAATGATCTGGTATACAACATTTCTTGTGGTGATTGCGACTCGTCTTCCCAAGGTTCGACGCGATTTTCTCTTAATATTCATGTAAATCAACATGAAGCCTCAGTTCATGCTTCTCGTTCAGCAGCGTCAGAATTAGCCTTTCATGCCATTAACGAAAAACATACTTTTTTATTTAACGAAGCCAAAATACTTAACGTTCAACGTAATTATACGCGACTATTAATTGCAGAAACCGTTGAAATTAAATTACACGAGAATTCTGTTAATGTTCGGCGGCCATTAGCATTAGCATTAGCATTAGTAGAGGCATTTGATGCAAGAAAGCAAGCTTATGCAGCATCAGCCAAAAAAAAAAAAAAAAAAAACCACTTCCACTTCACCCCTCTGTTCGTTCAAAATACCTGTCCAGCTGAGCCTTAAACTTATTTAGGCTATCAACCTCCACCACAAGGGATGGACGTCTGTTCCACCAACCAACCACCCGCTGGCTAAAGGCAAATTTCCGCACGTCTATCCTACATCTGTCTTTCCACAATTTGAATTTATGCCCTCTCAGGTGATTATTCTGAGCTAGAGGAAGAATCCCATCAGCATTGAGCATGCTTAAACCATTCAAGGCTTTATACACCTCTATCAGATCACCTCGCTGGTGCCTAGTCTCCAGACACTGTAATTTGCAAAACTTAAGCCTTTCTTCGTAAGAGCACCCCTTTGTTCCATTCACTAATCTTGTTGCCCTTCTCTGTACTCGATCCAGCAGCTCTACATCCTTCTTGAAATGAGGCCTCCAGACCTGTATACAGTACTCTAGGTTTGGCCTGACCATCGCCTTATACAATGGAACAATCACCTCCTTATCCCTGCTGGAAAAATTCCTGTATATCATTGACAATACTCCATGAGCTACTCTTGCAGCCCGTCTGCATTGCTCAGAGAACTTCATATCTGCCTGCACAACCACCCCCAAGTCCCTTTCATTCTCTACCACTGTCAGTGTTGTACCATAGAGTTGATACGTTGCACTGGGGTTGCTGTTTCCCATGTGTAGTACTTTACATTTGTCAATGTTAAACTTCATTTGCCACCTCTCAGCCCATCTGCTCAACCTTTCCAGATCCTGTTGCAGAAGCATAGTGTCAGTAGTGTCCTTGACAACCCTGCCAACCTTTGTATCGTCTGCAAACTTGGACATTAATCCCGATATACCATCATCAATATCATTTATAAATACAGAAAACAATAATGGACCCAACACTGAGCCCTGAGGGACTCCACTAATAACATCAGTCCACGATGACCAGTGTCCATTGATTACCACTCTCTGTCTTCTCCCCCTCAACCACCCCTTTATCCATAGCAGCAATTTGCCTCCAATGTCACACTGCTCCAATTTGTGTAGCAGTCTTCCATGTGCAACAGTATCAAAAGCCTTTCTAAGATCCAAGTATATAATATCAAAGTTATTCCCTGCATCCAGTTCTTTTGTGACTGCATCATAGTATCCAATCAAGTTGGTCAGGCAAGACTTCCCCTTAACAAAACCATGCTGTGTCTGAGCTATAACTGAAGTCTTGTCTAAATGATCCTGCAGTGCGTCTTTAACCAGTGCCTCCATTAATTTTCCTGTAACAGAAGTTAAGCTCACAGGTCTATAATTACTTGTGTCAGCCTTTGATCCTCCTTTGTGAATTGGGGTCACATTTGCACATTTCCAGTCTATGGGTACCTCCCCTGAGTCCAAGGAAGCTTTCATAATTATGGCTAAGGGTTTGTTTACTTCCTTTGCTGCCTCCTTTAATATAACTGGATAGATCCCATCCACCCCGGGTGCCTTTCTTGTGTTTATCTTCAACAGTTTCTCCTCCACTTTACTCCCAGTTATTTCAAGACTCTGTAACTTACTGCTAGAGTTGAATACACCTCTGGCATTCCCCTCGTTGAATAACTCCTCATGTGTGAATGTCGATGCAAAATATTCATTTAGTTTGTTAGCCACCTGAGCAGGATCATCAACACTTGACCCATCAATATCAAGTGGACCAATCTGATTCATCCCTTTCTTTCTAGAGTTTACATAAGTAAAGAACTCTTTGCTGTTTTTCTTTGCATCCCTTGCCAAGGATTTCTCGTAATCTGCCTTCGCCTGCCTAACCTCCTTTGTAACTTGGTTGCATATCAACTTGTATCTATCATAGGCTTCTGTGTCATGTGTTAATTTGTAAGTATCCCATGCATTTTTCTTCTCTGCCATATGCCTCATTAGTTCATCTGACATCCATTTTGGCCTAAACCTTGAACAATATTTCTTAGTTGGTATGTAAAGCCTGGTAGCTTCAAGATAAGTTCTTTGAATGCTTCCCATTTTGAATTTGCTGTTGGTAACATCATCAGTTGGTCCCACTGTATAGAATTTAAATACTGTCTCAGTCCATCGTAGTCGGCTTTACGGAATCAATAACCCTTCCCTTTACCCCTAATGGTAGTTACCTCTTTGAGTAAATCCCACTTCAGCACACTGTGATCACTGCCACCTAGTGGTTCGTTTATCTGCAGATTCTTAATGCATGAAGAATCACTGCTGATAATCAAATCAAGAGTATTACTCCCTCTAGTTGCCTCCCGAACATGCTGATGTAGAAAACAATCATCCAATAAATCCACAAAAGCCCTGCTAGTGTGTGAGTATCCAGCCCCCAAATTCCAGTCAATATCTGGGAAATTAAAATCTCCCATTATAAGACACTCTGATTTACTGGCCCACTCTATTTCCCTGTACAGTTCCTTATTATACTCATCAGAGTCATTAGGCCTATAGTACACTCCTACTCTCAATTTTGATCTCCCAATGCTTATGTCACACCAAACTGACTCCACACTGCACTGTCCAGCGATGTCGACTGGCTTCACTTCCTTGGTTTTTATGTGTTTCTTAACTAATAGCATAACACCTCCCCCCTTCCTATCCTGTCTATCCTTTCTGTAGACGTTGTACACCCCAAATTGCAGTTCCGCATCCCTTATATCTGTGTGACACCACGTCTCTGATATCCCAACAATATCTGCCTTCGATGTTTTGAGCAATACCTCAAATTCATCAAATTTATTTACTAAACTCCTAGCATTGGTGTACACGCAAGTATACCTGCACCTGTTTCTATTCTTAGCTACCCTAACACAACCCATGTGTTTACTTGTACCACAATGGCTCCCAGCAGTCTCTGAAATACCATGCATCTTGTTTTTCAGGCTTCTGCTCATTCTAATAGAAGCAGTGCAAGAATCTCTTTCACCTCTGCCAGTGGCTACTGTCAATCTATTGGTCTTTGTCTCCCCCCAAGCTAGCAGTTTTCCGACCCACCTAACACTGCCTCGATAGCATCAGCAAATATTCTTGCACCCTTTCTATTTAAGTGTATCCCATCCCTGTAGAAGCAATCTCTCCTGTTAACAAGTACAGTCCAGGCTGAAAAAAATTCTACCCCTTGAGCCTTGCACAATCTTTCCAGGGCCGAATTGATCGACAAGGCTCTCATCATATACTCCCTCCTATCGTGTCTGGGCAGAATTGCAGACACTTTCAAATTCAACCCTAATTCTCGGCTTTTGTTCAACAGTGACCTGTACTTGTTAAGTAATTCTGCCGGTCTCCTACTCTTAATATTATTAGTGCCAACGTGTACAACTATATCACCTTTTGTGCCCTTAAAAGATGATATTCGCTCTACAACGTCATCAACCTTTGCCCCTGGCAGACATACCCTGGTCCTGTTCCACCTATCTTTTTTACAAAGCATGTCCCCTGTTTCCCTGTCTTACTTAACTGCTCCAGATATTTCCCCAGAACTCCTCTGCTTCCCAGAGACTACTTCTCGGGTGGTCCGTTTCCTGATTTCTCATCATCACCCAGTTTCCTGTAGACCTTTTTGGTCTTCATCGAAGATTCGGTGATAACTAGAACATTGTCTAAATACCTCCCATAGTATGTGATACGGGGTCGAAAAGGTGTCAAATGTATATATTCAATCAATGTTCTAGTTATTACTGATAGTAGTACTGTCCAAGACATGTTACATTCGTTTAATAATATTCATTCTATACTCAAATTTACATTGGAAAGGGAGGATACGGATACAAAGTCATTAAACTTTCTAAATTTCACGCTTACCCGGGAATCGAATAAAATACAATTTAGCATCTACCGAAAACCTACAAACACCGGTATGCTTTTACATTATAATAGATATCACCCGTTCACCTATAAAAGATCGATTATCTTTAATCAGTTTCTAAATGGCTATAAAAATTCAACGATTGAATCTGCTTTAGACTCAGAAATACAAATATTAACTAGCAGGTTCTTAAACAGGGGTTATTCCATTGCCACAATAAACCGAATTAGGGTATAGGGTAAGGATAGGATACAAAATATCACACCAACCAACAATACTAATATCAAAAAATACTTTATTTCTGTCCCATATTTATTAAGCAGTTTGTGCCACTGTTCAACAATGGCACAAACAGCTTAATAGATTCTTTAAAGATACCGAATTTAAAATTGTAGCCAGGCCAATACGGAAGTTACACACTATACTGAACAATCGCTCGGTTCTTTCCGCGTTCGCAACACAAATTAATGATCTGGTATACATTTCTTGTGGTGATTGCGACTCGTCTTCCCAAGGTTCGACGCGATTTTCTCTTAATATTCATGTAAATCAACATGAAGCCTCAGTTCATGCTTCTCGTTCAGCAGCGTCAGAATTAGCCTTTCATGCCATTAACGAAAAACATACTTTTTTATTTAACGAAGCCAAGATACTTAACGTTCAACGTAATTATACGCGACTATTAATTGCAGAAACCGTTGAAATTAAATTACACGAGAATTCTGTTAATGTTCGGCGGCCATATTTGATCTCCGATGCGTGGACCTTTACGCGCATGCTCGAAGACAAATAATCTCTATTTAAGTATCAGGTTTAACCCGATTCGGTAATTTTCATTCCTGTGATCACGACATACGGTCGAAAAGCGTTGTCAGCTTCAGGAAGGAAAATCTTTTTGAATATTTCCGTTAGATTCTTTTAATTGTGTTAATTTGATTTTTAATTGTTTTAACTTGATTTGAATTGTGTTCAATTGGTTTTTTAATTATTTAATTGTTTATGTACCAGTAAGTTGTCGATTTTTTCGTTTTTCTCCTTTTAATTTCTGGAGGGTATCATACGGAAGTGTTCTACGTACTATATTGAGGTAAACTCATCTTATTATTTCACAAATAATAAATAAATAAAAATAAATAAATCTATATATACATATAGTGATTATTTAATAATCGATTGCGTTGGGTGAGCGCTTGAACTCTGGGAGGCCAAAATGTGAGTGAAAAATAATATCGACAAAGTTAGATTTTGATGTGTGAGGCGTACGCTAGCGTGAAGATAGAGAGAGGAGGAAGACTAAAGGCTGGGGGGAGAAAGGCAGAAAGGCAGAAAGATGGAGGTCAATAGTGAAGAAGACCCCAATCACATGTCAGTGGGGCATGCCCATGTCCCATCGGAGAGAAAAAGGAGGGTGGCAAGGAGTGGACAGGAGGCCTCTCAACCTTCCCACCACCAGGAATGCGAAAGTGAGCCAGACAAGGGAACTGGCACAGATCGCCAGTAAGGCTCGATGGCAATATACTTGTTATTTGGTAAAATCTTTGGTTCGAATCCATGAGTCAAGTCCGTGGTTATCACATCGACGTGTTTGGCCCAATCCGTGATTGTCTCATAGTAGAAATATGTCTACCTTTGGTCAGTTCCTTGGGTCGAGTCCATCGGTCTTGCCTGTGGTTGTCACATCCAGGGTCTGGTCCAGCCCAATCAGTGTTTATCTTTTATGGCATGTGGTCCTATCCTAAGTAGTTTGCTTCAGTTGGCTGGTTATCACATCGAAGTGTTTTGTCGAGTCCGTGATTGTGACGTAGTAGAATATCCTCTCTTTGCAACTTGACTTTCTCCAGTCCAACTTTCATAACAGTGAGGTAATTTTCCTTTGTGATTTTAATGTTCCCAACTCCAGCTGGCTTCCTTTTCTTAGTCACACTGACCCAGCTGGTTGAGATTCCGAGGCTTTTGCAATTACTAATGACTTTGCACAGATTGTTCATTTACCTACAAGAATACCGGGCAATCCTACCCATACAGCCAACACGCTTGATCTTTTTCTCACAAACAACTCTTCTAAGTACACTGTCGAAGAGATAGGTCCTTTACGCACCTCAGATCACAACTTTATGATTGTCTCTTCTCCAATGGAATCTTTATCTCATGGCTATTCCCAACCTATTAAGGAATACAGTACTACTGTAAATGGCAGGAAAATGTTGTGTGTTGTATATCACATATTGCGTTAGGTCCTGTTGTGTATACTGGTATTTGGCCGCAGGGCCCCTGGGGCGACTCCACCTTTCCCGCACAGACAACTAGGAAGTATTCGGGCTGCCCATTATTCTCTGGCTTGTCTCCGCCAGGGTCGCCAAAGCATCCTGGACGGGGACCAAAAAAAAACGTAGAGTCGGGGGAAGAACAGATTGTACACAAGAAAGGAGGGTATAGCTAGAAATATGGAGGATGTAGGTGAAGGCATCCTGCAGGATTTTAGTGGAGCAATAAGCGCCATCAGGGGAACGAGGAACCAGGGAAAGACGATAAATAAGACACAGCAAGAGAGCTGCGTGTAAGTTGCGTCTGAGGAATCAGGTGGCCCGTATTCCAGTTGATCCTATCCAGGTTAAGATCGGTAGGCCAGTTAGGTAAGGATCAGTTTTTTGGGTTATTCCTATATTGTGTTGGCAATAGGGTGCTCTGTCTTGAGAAGAGGGCTTGTACAAACTTGGTAAACTCATAATAGTAGTTTTCTTCTGTGATGAATAAGTGTTCATTTCCTTGAGGGTTACCTTGTATACAAATAAACAGGATGCTGCGGAGGTCCTCATGGTGTTGACAGGTATACACTAGATGGTTCCAGTCTTCTATTTCACCACATGCACAGTAGGGGTTGTCAATGATTCCCATGGATGTTAGTTTATGGTTTATTGATACGTGTCCGGTAACGAGGTCGTGGTATAAAGACCAGGAGTAAACGAATTTGGAGACTTGGGAAATACGGCATTCACATAAGGTATAAAAAATTTCTTGGTGATTGGGTCCTTGTCGGTAGCAGTCCAGTGTCTGCAATACTGCCCAGACACGATGCGAGGGAGTATATGATGAGAGCCTTGTCGATCAATTCGGCCCTGGAGGGATTGTGCAAGGCTCAAGGGGTAGAATTTTTTTCAGCCTCGTCTGTACTTGTTAACAGGAGAGACTGCTTCTACAGGGATGGGATACATTTAAATAGAAAGGGTGCAAGAATATTTGCTGATGCTGTCGAGGCAGTGTTAGGTGGGTCGGAAAACTGCTAGCTTGGGGGGAGACAAAGACCAATAGATTGACAGTAGCCACTGGCAGAGGTGAAAGAGATTCTTGCACTGCTTCTATTAGAATGAGCAGAAGCCTGAAAAACAAGATGCATGGTATTTCAGAGACTGCTGGGAGCCATTGTGGTACAAGTAAACACATGGGTTGTGTAAGGGTAGCTAAGAATAGAAACAGGTGCAGGTATACTTGCGTGTACACCAATGCTAGGAGTTTAGTAAATAAATTTGATGAATTTGAGGTATTGCTCAAAACATCGAAGGCAGATATTGTTGGGATATCAGAGACGTGGTGTCACACATATATAAGGGATGCGGAACTGCAATTTGGGGAGTACAACGTCTACAGAAAGGATAGACAGGATAGGAAGGGGGGAGGTGTTATGCTATTAGTTAAGAAACACATAAAAACCAAGGAAGTGAAGCCAGTCGACATCACTGGACAGTGCAGTGTGGAGTCAGTTTGGTGTGACATAAGCATACGGAAATGAAAATTGAGAGTAGGAGTGTGCTATAATGACTGTTTCCTCTGATGAGTATAATAAGATATTCTACAGGGAGATGGAGTGGGCCAGTAAATCAGAGAGTCTTATAATGGGGGATTTTAATTTCCAAGATATTGACTGGAATTTGTGGGTTGGTCACTCACACACTAACCAGGCTTTTGTGGATTTATTGGATGATTGTTTCCTACATCAGCATGTTCGTGAGGCAACAAGAGGGAGCAATATTCTTCATCTGATTATCAGTAGTGATTCTTCATGCATTAAGAATCTGCAGATAAATGAACCACTAGGTGGCAGTGATCACAGTGTGTTGAAGTGGGATTTACTCAAGGAGGTAACTACCATCAGAGGTAAAGGGAAGGGTTTTTGTTTTTGTAAAGGCGATTATGATGGTCTGAGACAGTTTTTAAATTCTATACAGTGGGACCAACCGATGATGTTACCAACAGCAAACTCAAAATGGGAAGCATTCAAGGAACTAATCTTGGAAGCTACCAGGCTTTACATACCAACTAAGAAATATTGTTCAAGGTTTAGGCCTAAATGGTTGTCAGATGAACTAATGAGACATGTGGCAGAGAAGAAAAATGCATGGAATACATACAAATTAATGGGTGACATGGAAGCCTATGATAGATATAAGTTGGTCTGTAACCAAGTCACAAAGGAGATTAGGCAGGCAAAGGCAGACTACGAAAAATCTTTGGCAAAGGATGCAAAGAAAAACAGAAAAGAGTTCTTTACCTATTTAAACTCAAGAACGAAAGGGACGAATCAGATTGGTCCACTGGATATTGATGGTTCAACAGTTGAGGATCCTGCTCAGGTGGCTAACAATATAAACGAGTATTTTGCATCTACATTCACGCATGAGGAGTTATTCAGGAAGTAGAATGACGTAGGCAAAGTAGATATTGGCTGTGAGCTAGATGATTTTGTAATAACTGAGAGGAAAGGGAGGAGAGATTGTTGAGGATAAACATAAAAAAGGCACGTGGACTGGATGGAATCTATTCAGTTATATTAAAGGAGGCGGTAAAGGAAGTAAGCAAACTCCTAGCCATAATTATGAGAGCTTCTTTGGACTCAGGGGAGGTACCCATAGACTGGAGATGTGCAAATATAACCCCAATTCACAAGGCGGGATCAAAGGCTGACATAAGTAATTATAGACCTGTTAGTTTAACTTCTGTTCCAGGAAAATTAGTGGAGGCACTGGTTAAAGAACCACTGCAGGATCATCTAGACAAGAATTCAGTTTTAGCTCAGACGCAGAATGATTTTGTTAAGGGCAGGTCTTGCGTGACCAATTTGATTGGATACAATGATGTAGTCACAAAAGAACTGGATGCAGGGAATAACTTTGTTATTATATATTTTAATCGTAGAAAGGCTTTTGATACTGTTGCACATGGAAGACTGCTGCACAAATTGGAGCAGTGTGACATTGGAGGCAAATTGCTGTTATGGATAAGGGGATGGTTGAGTGGCAGAAGGCAGAGAGAATTAGCATTAGCATTAGTAGAGGCATTTGATGCAAGAAAGCAAGCTTATGCAGCATCAGCCAAAAAAAAAAAAAAAAAAAACCCACTTGTACTTCACCACTCTGTTCGTTCAAAATATCTGTCCAGCTGAGCCTTAAACTTATTTAGGCTATCAACCTCCAACACAAAGGATGGAAGTCTGTTCCACCAACCAACCACCCGCTGGCTAAAGGCAAATTTCCGCACGTCTATCCTACATCTGTCTTTCCTCAATTTGAATTTATGCCCTCTCAGGTGATTATTCTGAGCTAGAGGAAGAATCTCATCAGCATTGACCATCCTTAAACCATTCAAGGCTTTATACACCTCTATCAGATCACCTCGCCGGTGCCTAGTCTCCAGACTCTGTAATTTGCAAAAGTTAAGCCTTTCTTCGTAAGAGCACCCCTTTGATCCATTCACTAATCTTGTTGCCCTTCTCTGTACTCGTTCCAGCAGCTCTACATCCTTCTTGAAATGAGGCCTCCAGACCTGTATACAGTACTCTAGGTGTGGCCTGACCATTGCCTTATACAATGTAATAATCACCTAATTATCCCTGCTGGAAAACGTCCTGTATATCATTGACAATACTCCATGAGCTACTCTTGCAGCCCACCTGCACTGTTCAGAGAACTTCATATCTGCCTGCACAATCACCCCCAAGTCCCTTTCATTCTCTATCACTCTCAGTGTAGTACCACAGAGTTGATACGTTGCTCTGGGGTTGTTGTTTCCCATGTGTAGTACTTTACCTTTGTCAATGTTAAACTTCATTTGCCACCTCTCAGCCCATCTGATCAACCTTTCCAGATCCTGTTGCAGCAGCATAGTGTCAGTAGTGTCCTTGACAACCCTGCCAACCTTTGTATCATCTGCAAACTTGGACATTAAGCTTGATATACCATCATCAATATCATTTATAAATACAGAAAACAATAATGGACCCAACACTGAGCCCTAAGGGACTCCACTAATAATATTAGTCCACGATGACCAGTGTCCATTGATTACCACTCTCTGTCTTCTCCCCCTCAACCACCCCTTTATCCATAGCAGCAATTTGCCTCCAATGTCACACTGCTCCAATTTGTGTAGCAGTCTTCCATGTGCAACAGTATCAAAAGCCTTTCTAAGATCCAAGTATATAATATCAAAGTTCTTCCCTGCATCCAGTTCTTTTGTGACTGCATCATAGTATCCAATCAAGTTGGTCAGGCAAGACTTCCCCTTAACAAAACCATGCTGTGTCTGAGCTATAACTGAAGTCTTGTCTAAATGATCCTGCAGTGCCTCTTTAACCAGTGCCTACATTAATTTTCCTGGAACAGAAGTTAAACTCACAGGTCTATAATTACTTGTGTCAGCCTTTGATCCTCCTTTGTGAATTGGGGTCACATTTGCACATTTCCTGTCTATGGGTACCTCCCCTGAGTGCAAGGAAGCTCTGATAATTATGGCTAAGGGTTTGCTTACTTCCTTTGCTGCCTCCTTTAATATAACTGGATAGATCCCATCCACCCCATCCATCCCATCGTATTCTGAACAAGTGGGAGGATCCCATCAGAATTCAGCGTGCTCAACTCATTCAAGGCCTTATAGACATCAATCAGATCACCGCGCAGGTGCCGAGTCTCCAGCCACTGCAATTTGCAGAACTTAAGCCTCTCTTGGTAAGAGGATCCCTTCATTCTCCTCACCAATCGTGTTGCTCTTCTCTGTACACGCTCAAGCAAATCTACATCCTTCCTAAAATGAGGCCTCCAGACCTGTACGCAGTACTCAAGGCGTGGCCTGACCATTGCCTTATACAGAGGGACAATCACATCCTTTTTCCTGCTAGCAAAATTCCTATATATCATTGACAAAACCCCATGACTAGCCCTAGCAGCCTGTCTACATTGCTCAGAAAACTTCATATCTGACTGCACAATTACTCCCAGGTCTTTTTCAATTTCTACCACCTTAAGTGTAGTACCACACAGTTGGTACGTTTCTCTGGGGTTACTTTTACCCATGTGCAGTACTTTGCATTTGTCAAGGTTAAACTTCAGTTGCCACTTCTTAGCCCATCTGCCCAAATTATCTAGATCCTGTTGCAGTAGCACACTGCCATTACTGTCATTAACAACCCTGCCAACCTTCGTGTCATCTGCAAACTTCGACATTAAGCCTGATATACCTTCATCAATATCATTGATAAATATACAAAACAACAGTGGACCCAACACCGAACCCTGTGGGACTCCACTAATAACATTAGTCCACGAAGAGCAGCACCCATTGATTACCACCCTCTGTCTTCTCCCACTTAACCATCCTTTTATCCATTGTAGCAACTTACCCTTAATACCATTCTGCTCCAATTTGTACAGTAGTCTTCCATGCGCAACAGTGTCAAAAGCTTTCCTGAAATCCAAGTATATGATATCAAAATTATTTTTTACATCCAGTTCCTTTGTGACCACATCATAATAACCAATCAAATTTGTCAGACAAGACTTTCCCTTAACAAACCCATGCTGTGTCTGAATTATTGCTGCAGTCTTGTCTAGATGATCCTGCAATGCATCTTTAACCAGTGACTCCATTATTTTACCCGGAACAGAAGTTAAACTAACTGGTCTGAAATTACTCATGTCACCCTTCGAACCTCCTTTGTGAATTGGGGATACATTTGCACATCTCCAGTCCGTGGGAACCTCCCCTGAATCCAAGGATACTCTCATAATTATGGCTAAGGGTTTGCTTAGTTGCTTTGCCGCCTCCTTTAATATAACTGGATAGATCCCATCCACCACAGGTGCCTTTCTTATGTTTAACTTCAACAATTTCTCCTCCACTTTGCTCTCAGTTATTACAAAATCATTAAGCACACTGCTACAATTTGATAACCTTCTTCCATTTTCAAACTGTAATAATTCCTCACGTGTGAATGTAGATGCAAAATACTCATTCAGTTTGTTTGCTATCTGAGCAGGATCATCAACAGTCGAACCATCGATGTCAAGTGGACCAATCATATTCATCCCCTTCCTTTTAGAGTTTATATAAGTAAAGAAATCCTTGCTGTTTTTCTTAGCATCTTTTGCCAAAGATTTCTCGTAATCCGCCTTTGCCTGCCGAACCTCCTTTGTGACTTGATTACAGACTAGCTTATATCTGCTACAGGCTTCTGCGTCGCCTGATAATTTATATGCATCCCATGCATTTAAATTATTTAAAAATTTAAAAATTTAATTTAAAAAAGTTCAAATTAAGAAAGGATAGATGTAGAATAGATGTGCGGAAATTTGCCTTTAGCCAGCGGGTGGTTAATTGCTGGAACAAACTTCCATCTGTCGTTGCGGAAGTTGATAGGTTAAATAAATTTAAGGAGGAACTGGACAGGCATTTGGAGGGTATGGTGTGATTTTTTTTTTTTTTTTTTGGCTGATGCTGCATAAGCTCCTACATTTGCTTTCTTGCATCAAGTGCCACTACTACTACCCCGGGTGCCGTTCTTGTGTTTATCTTCAACAGTTTCTCCTCCACTTTACTCCCAGTTATTTCAAGATTCTGTAGCTTACTGCTAGAGTTGAATACACCTCTGGTATTCCCCTTGCTGAATAACTCCTCATGTGTGAATGTCGATGCAAAATATTCATTTAGTTTGTTAGCTACCTGAGCAGGATCATCAACAGTTGACCCATCAATATCAAGTGGACCAATCTGATTCATCCCCTTCCTTCTAGAGTTTACATAAGTAAAGAACTCTTTGCTGTTTTTCTTTGCATCCCTTGCCAAGGATTTCTCGTAATCTGCCTTCGCCTGCCTAACCTCCTTTGTAACTTGGTTGCATATCAACTTGTATCTATCATAGGCTTCTGTGTCATGCGTTAATTTGTAAGTATCCCATGCATTTTTCTTCTCTACCATATGCCTCATTAGTTCATCTGACATCCATTTTGGCCTAAACCATGTGTTCCACAGGCTTTTCCGTTATATTATGCTCTTGCCAATCAATGTACTCGTGAATCCTCGCTACAGCAAGACCACAATATCATGTGAATCCAGAAACCCTGAGTTTTAAATGATCTATCTAGCAGTTTAAGTTAGGACAAATATATCTAGTGTTCTACATTTACTCTGAGAAGTGAAGAGCGAATGGCAACATCTAGACGCGTTGTGTTTTTCATCCCGGGACACCTCTTAACTAAGGGCTGACCCGAAATGCCGCAATTAATGATTCTTAAAAAATGATTGTTAGTGATTTGCATGTATTTAAGAAGAATGATCACGACATAATTATAACAAACAAAAAGGTTTATTTAACATATATGTATACAAATAAGTACAATATAATTGGTACATAAGATAGATTAATTGGTATTTAATTGTTAAGCAAACTAACTGGATACAAGCAGTATCTTGTTTTAGCAATATTATAATTTTGTAATGTTCTTCATGTGACTTTTACACTAATTTTCTATCAAATACGAAATTCTTTGCGTTTGTCATAACATAACCTTGCTCAAATACTAGGACAGGGAATTATATTAACTTAATAGTGTAATTAATATTCGACAATTAAATTAGTAAGTTGCATTATCAATTAAACTGAGTTCTAAGGAAATAATACAATTGTCGGGGTATATTTATATATATTTATGTGAGAAAAGATGTCTTATAAATGCATTAAAACGTATGCAGGTAGTAAGTTTGGCTTTGAGTGATTTAATACCATTTGATATTTACATTAGGGGTTGACTTACCCGAAAATATTCTGGACCGCGTCGGTAAGGGGGAAATCTGTTCCAGACATCAATATAGCTCTTTTCTCATCTTTTCCCTCGTAATCATTAATTTAGCTCTTCTTTGCACAATGTCAAATATCGGCCAAAACTATCACTACTCTTTCCTCAGTCATGTCTTGCTCAAAGATAACTGTCTGTGTGTCTGTGTCACCTTTCAAATATATCCTTTCCACTTCCCCTCAACTGCGCTCCCTAAGAATGTGTTATTCTCACGAGTCAACTATGGCGGGGGGGGAAGAATTAAATGGATACTGTACCATGCACGAAGTTACACCGGAGAACAGGTGACGTCACGAGTGTAGCATTACGGCGAGCGCATCCCTGGGGGGTTTGAAAACGAAAGTAAAGCTTTAGTCCCGTCGAAGTGACGCTATGTTTGTTGTACAGACCGTAAAAAAATATCTGGCACTATTAGGCAAAATTACTTCTTCAAAATAAGCGAAAGGGCTGAAAAGTGAAATTATTTTTCACACACCTTGCCCCTACGGGCAAGAAATTCTGAGCGCCGAGAATTTCACAAGTTCAAAATTTCTCAAGTTTCTTTTTTTTTTTTTAAAAAAAAACGTGTAACATGAATTAGCATTAGTAGAGGCATTTGATGCAAGAAAGCAAGCTTATGCAGCATCAGCCAAAAAAAAAAAAAAAAACCCACTTCCACTTCACCCCTCTGTTCGTTCAAAATACCTGTCCAGCTGAGCCTTAAACTTATTTAGGCTATCAACCTCCACCACAAGGGATGGCAGTCTGTTCCACCAACCAACCACCCGCTGGCTAAAGGCAAAATTCCGCACGTCTATCCTGCATCTGTCTTTCATCAATTTGAATTTATGCCCTCTCAGGTGATTTTTCTGAGCTAGAGGAAGAATCCCATCAGCATTGAGCATGCTTAAACCATTCAAGGCTTTATACACCTCTGTCAGATCACCTCGCTGGTGCCTAGTCTCCAGACACTGTAATTTGCAAAACTTAAGCCTTTCCTCGTAAGAGCACCCCTTTGTTCCATTCACTAATCTTGTTGCCCTTCTCTGTACTCGTTCCAGCAGCTCTACATCCTTCTTGAAATGAGGCCTCCAGACCTGTATACAGTACTCTAGGTGTGGCCTGACCATTGCCTTCTACAATGGAATAATCACCTCCTTATCCCTGCTGGAAAAATTCCTGTATATCATTGACAATACTCCATGAGCTACTCTTGCAACCCGTCTGCACTGCTCAGAGAACTTCATATCTGCCTGCACAATCACCCCCAAGTCCCTTTCATTCTCTACCACTGTCAGTGTAGTACCACAGAGTTGATACGTTGCCCTGGGGTTGCTGTTTCCCATGTGTAGTACTTTACATTTGTCAATGTTAAACTTCATTTGCCACCTCTCAGCCCATCTGCTCAACCTTTCCAGATCCTGTTGCAGCAGTGTAGTGTCAGTAGTGTCCTTGACAACCCTGCCAACCTTTGTATCATCTGCAAACTTGGACATTAAGCTTGATATACCATCATCAATATCATTTATAAATACAGAAAACAATAATGGACCCAACACTGAGCCCTGAGGGACTCCACTAATAACATTAGTCCACGATGAGCAGTGTCCATTGATTACCACTCTCTGTCTTCTCCCACTCAACCACCCCTTTATCCATAGCAGCAATTTGCCTCCAATGTCACACTGCTCCAATTTGTGTAGCAGTCTTCCATGTGCAACAGTATCAAAAGCCTTTCTAAGATCCAAGTATATAATATCAAAGTTATTCCCTGCATCCAGTTCTTTTGTGACTGCATCATAGTATCCAATCAAGTTGGTCAGGCAAGACTTCCCCTTAACAAAACCATGCTGTGTCTGAGCTATAACTGAAGTCTTGTCTAAATGATCCTGCAGTGCTTCTTTAACCAGTGCCTCCATTAATTTTCCTGGAACAGAAGTTAAGCTCACAGGTCTATAGTTACTTGTGTCAGCCTTTGATCCTCCTTTGTGAATTGGGGTCACATTTGCACATTTCCAGTCTATGGGTACCTCCCCTGAGTCCAAGGAAGCTCTCATAATTATGGCTAAGGGTTTGCTTTCTTCCTTTGCTGCCTCCTTTAATATAACTGGATAGATCCCATCCACCCCGGGTGCCTTTCTTGTGTTTATCTTCAACAGTTTCTCCTCCACTTTACTCCCAGTTATTTCACGATTCTGTAGCTTACTGCTAGAGTTGAATACACCTCTGGCATTCCCCTTGCTGAATAACTCCTCATGTGTGAATGTCGATGCAAAATATTCATTTAGTTTGTTAGCTACCTGAGCAGGATCATCAACAGTTGACCCATCAATATCAAGTGGACCAATCTGATTCATCCCCTTCCTTCTAGAGTTTACATAAGTAAAGAACTCTTTGCTGTTTTTCTTTGCATCCCTTGCCAAGGATTTCTCGTAATCTGCCTTCGCCTGCCTAACCTCCTTTGTAACTTGGTTGCATATCAACTTGTATCTATCATAGGCTTCTGTGTCATGTGTTAATTTGTAAGTATTCCATGCATTTTTCTTCTCTGCCATATGCCTCATTAGTTCATCTGACATCCATTTTGGCCTAAACCTTGAACAATATTTCTTAGTTGGTATGTAAAGCCTAGTAGCTTCCAAGATATGTTCTTTGAATGCTTCCCATTTTGAATTTGCTGTTGGTAACATCATCAGTTGGTCCCACTGTATAGAATTTAAGTACTGTCTCAGTCCATCGTAGTCGCCTTTACGGAAGCAATAACCCTTCCCTTTACCCCTAATGGTAGTTACCTCTTTGAGTAAATCCCACTTCAGCACACTGTGATCACTGCCACCTAGTGGTTCATTTATCTGCAGATTCTTAATGCATGAAGAATCACTGCTGATAATCAAATCAAGAGTATTACTCCCTCTAGTTGCCTCCCGAACATGCTGATGTAGAAAACAATCATCCAATAAATCCACAAAAGCCCTGCTAGTGTGTGAGTAACCAGCCCCCAAATTCCAGTCAATATCTGGGAAATTAAAATCTCCCATTATAAGACTCTCTGATTTACTGGCCCACTCTATTTCCCTGTACAGTTCCTTATTATACTCATCAGAGTCATTAGGCCTATAGCACACTCCTACTCTCAATTTTGATCTCCCAATGCTTATGTCACACCAAACTGACTCAACACTGCACTGTCCAGCGATGTCGACTCGCTTCACTCCCTTGGTTTTTATGTGTTTCTTAACTAATAGCATAACCCCTCCCCCCTTCCTATCCTGTCTATCCTTTCTGTAGACGTTGTACTCCCCAAATTGCAGTTCTGCATCCCTTATATCTGTGTGACACCACATCTCTGATATCCCAACAATATCTGCCTTTGATGTTTTGAGCAATACCTCAAATTCATCAAATTTATTTACTAAACTCCTAGCATTGGTGTACACGCAAGTATACCTGCACCTGTTTCTATTCTTAGCTACCCTAACACAACCCATGTGTTTATTTGTACCGCAATGGCTCCCAGCAGTCTCTGAAATACCATGCATCTTGTTTTTCAGGCTTCTGCTCATTCTAATAGAAGCAGTGCAAGAATCTCTTTCACCTCTACCAGTGGCTACTGTCAATCTATTGGTCTTTGTCTCCCCCCAAGCTAGCAGTTTTCCGACCCACCTAACACTGCCTCGATAGCATCAGCAAATATTCTTGCACCCTTTCTATTTAAGTGTATCCCATCCCTGTAGAAGCAATCTCTCCTGTTAACAAGTATAATTCTACCGGTGTGAAAAAAAAAAATGAAGTGGCAGACATCTTTCCTCTTAGAGAATTCGGATTGTTCTCCACTATGATAAATGGTACCCCAAACAAAAGAAATAATGTGTCTACATACAATTTTTCAAAATCTTCTGAGTCCTCTAAGAACAAACAACGATAATTTTATGTAAATTTTCACATCCAACAATCCTCACTTAGTTGGGCCAACAACTTGGTCTCCACAGACCTTAACAAAATCACATACAAGAAAGTCTATTTTCACAAGAGTTAAGAGGTGTTTATCTTATATGCAATGTCTGTATTGTAGCAATGTTTATTTTATTCAATTATTTCTGTTTTTTTTTCTTTTTTTTTTTTTTTTTAACATATTGTTTAAATATCGTTGTACTGGGTGTTCTTTGGAACTAGACAATTGAAGCACTGGAATACTGATAGGATTGTTCATTATTGGTCAGGAAAAAAAATACTGGAACTTCTTCTCAAAGAATTCTTTGGTCACATTTCCCTTATATCACCATTGCTCAACACAATAGTATTACATGCAACAAAAAAAATCAAAGAATCAGTATCTATTCTTTTTAACAAAATTAGTATAATATGACACTGGATATAATATTCATTATGACAATTAACAACTGAAACAACACAAATATTCAATACATATGACATCCTTTTATAAAAAATGTATTTAAAAAATATATCAAGCAAACAGCAAAAAAAAAATATTCTTCTAACAGGTGAACATTTTTTTTCTTATTCTATCTTATTTATTTATTTTTTTTTTTTTAAAAAGGAAAACATAGTAAGCATTAAACATTAATGACTACATAATAATATAAGTTCTCAAATATAATTGCAAATTCTATATACTATTTGCTCAAAGAACAAAAAATCAAAGAATACATTGAATACATATGGCTGCAAGTACCAACTTATACTTGCAATGTTATAAGACTACAAACTGAACTGTAAAAATTTAGGCAGTTATCAACTGACCAATTACATAGTTTAACTGTTCAGCACCTTCTGATGGTGCAACCATCATCTGTGGGGAACATCTCACTAACTCTCCAGACATAGAGAGAGTTCTTGGGTCCACAAATCCTTAAAGTTTAAGGCCACTAAGTACACTTGTCGGCTGTGAAGACAGCCTAATATTCCTTGAGTGATTTCATAGAGATAGTCCTTCACTATTAACTGGAACACCATGTCAGAGCATGAGAAAGACTAAATGTTCACTACAGTTCTGAATAATAGAACTTTTTGCATGCCTTCAGAGGAAAGTCATCTGTTGTGCACATAAAGAACTAAGACAACCTGAAAAATCTCCTCGAAGCAACTGAGCAAGAAGAGGGTAAAATGTTAAGTGGATCTCATTTCTCTTTCTTCCCCTTTTTTTTTTTGTTCAACACATTCAAATGTCATGTTCACAATCTTTATTCATCGAGAGGGGTGAGGTCTCATGCCGTTTACCCTTCATCTATACACTTTCCACTCACTTTTCTTGTACTTGATCACATTCCAAAACTGTCACCTCCTTATTTCCTTTCATTTCTTTTCAAAAAATGGATTTTTCTCTTTATTTTCAAAACAGAAACACACAAGTCACTCATGACAGATTAACAAGATTCCCATAAAAGGAATTGGTAACCAATCTCTAAACTTGAAAATGAGCTCTGATCTTCTCAATCAGCACACTGCTTTAATCATCAGCTATTTGGATTATCAAAGGAAAGAGCACAAGAGCGGTATTTCAACAGTTTGCTTTCTGTTTTCTTTTCATTATTGCAGTTGATATACATCAATATGGGTACAGTCTAAACCCTTTTTACTTTAATACCATATCACTTCCCCTTCTAACGTCATATGTGATACAACTGTAATTAGTGGATATACTCCTTTTCAAAAAATAATTATTTATGGAACTACTACTCTGATATATATTGTTTCAACTTCAACTCAGGATGAGGCTGAGTATTCTTTTCCTAAATGGTACAAGGAAAGATTCTCTTATCTTCATCTAGTAACACAGGTGTTACTATTTATTTCACTCTACCCTTCTCTTCGGAGGAACGACAAAACAAGCAGTGACTGGGCGGAGCCAGCCGTCCTCAGGCCACTTATTTCATCCGATCTTCAAAAGAAAAAGCCTAAATATATATATACAGACATATTCATATTTTTTTTTTAGAATCTTTTCTCTTGTAGTGAAATTTCAGTCAGGCAATGAGAGAGAGAGAGAAAACAAAAGGAAACTAGGGGGCATGCCCATAAGGCCCTAGTATCCACTGTAACCTTCCTCTCTACATTGGCCTATGTAATTGCAACATATTTTGTGGGAAGAGGGTGATAATATAGGTTCCATAAGAAAATACTTTCCTCAATGGTCAAATTTGAATAAAATTTCTAGTACTTGTCTTCCCCTTTTTTTTTTTTTATTTAAACAACTCCTGAAATTAACTCTTGTTTTTATTTGAAATCCTGAGTCTCTTTCCACATTCCCTTCCTGTATCCTTAATCCTCTGTGCTCCTGCATCATCCATAACAAAACTGCTGATAAACACAATGCTTGTGTCTGATGAGAACTAACCTTTCTGTTCCCTTTATAAGTAAAAATTTCATGGGTCTGATACTCTAATTAATCAGAAGCTTCATTCAATGTATTTCTTAGCTTATAATCAAATCATCTTCAACCGAATGCAATATTCATCTCATGACACTATGCATCAATTTAGCATGATACTGGAATCATCATTCTTGTATAACTTTCCCTTTCCAAGAACTGACTCTTTTCTTTAAAGACGGAGGAAACATAATAATAACTTTTCCTCGTACTGTTTTCTCTTTCTCACTAATTTCAATTTTGCTTCTTTTTACTTTTAATCTCTCCATGCATCTCTGATAAGACCTGCCAAATCAAGGTCTTTGTCATTATTTGATGTATTTAACCTTGCGGTAAGTGGACCTCCCAACATCCACTGAATAGTCCTATCTAATCCACTGGGTTGATCAGCTTGATCTGCACTTCCATGTTCTTCTGTATTTTGACCAGAAGGTTCGCCTCTCTGCATCTCTGTTTCATGAGAGGAGCTTCCATGTTCTGTTCCTACTCTACTATCAGCAGCGTAGCAGCTGAATCAGCTGCTACTCTACTATCAGCAGCTGATTCAGGAATTCTCACTTCATTTTGTGACGGTGGATTGAGGGTTACCACATATGGTGTGTGAGTTACACGACTACGACTGCGCAAATTATAGTCATGTGTCTGTGCTGGCCTATGGGTAGATTCAACTGTCTCTTCAGACTGTTTTATCACTGACGGCCTATTTTGGTTCTCATTTGAAGATGTCGTCAAAGGTTCTGGAATAGGTGCAGTTCTGGTTGGCTGCAAATACACAGGTTGGGGGTATATGGGTGGGATTAAATCACATTCTTCTATTATGGGGTCATCAAAGATCCATGTTTCTTTTGGCACTGTCTCTGTACCAGATTGATCTTGTATTTTACCATCTTCTGATTCTTCTGACTCTTCTACTCTAAGTTCAGGAAACACTTTTCTATTTACTACCTTTGTCAATCTGTCAACATGCACTAACTGTCTGTCCTTTGGGACGTATAAATTCTCTATTTCAAAATTGACTGGAGAGGTCTGATTGATCACCCTGTAAGGTCCTGTACTCAATCGAGCCAGTTTCCTTGTGGTACCGGCTTTCACTTTAGGAGTGAAAAGGTAAACAAGACTTCCTACTCGAATATTCTTATCCATGGCCACTACTGCTCTACGTTGTTCTTGCTTCTGCACTGCGTCCTCCAAATGTTCAGAGACCATTTCATAAGCTCTACAGAGTCGTGCACACATTTCTTCTGAATAGTTCTCTAAGGATGAGTAACTTGGCCTTAATTTTGCATGCCATCAATCTGAAGGTAACACTAAATCTCTGCCATAGATTAAAAAGTTGGGTGCTTCTTGAGTAGAACTGTGAGTTGCAGCATGATATACAGCCACAGCCAGTGGAACCATCTCATCCCAATCTGACTGGGTCTGATTTACGACATGAGATAATATGTTCGCTAAGGTACGATTTATACGTTCGACTTTTGCATTGCACTGGGCGTGAAAGCTAGATGTATGAAGTTTATGAATGTTCAACTTCTCACACACTTGTCGCAACAATGAGGACATGAAATTTGTACCTTGATCAGTGAGTATGTATTTAGGAATTCCATGTCTCGCTACCACGTTGTTTATAAATGCTGTGGCTACTTCGTCTGCCTTCTGAGTGTGAAGTGGAATTGCTTCAACA
Source organism: Mastigoproctus giganteus (assembly GCF_048544385.1). NCBI lineage: Eukaryota > Metazoa > Arthropoda > Arachnida > Uropygi > Thelyphonidae > Mastigoproctus > Mastigoproctus giganteus. Next base: position 279,137,254 of record NC_143575.1, on the reverse strand, counting down.
TAACGAGTGAAATAATCTACTGCTAACAATAAATATTTGTGTCCTCTCAAGGACATAGGAAGAGGTCCTAGGATATCTAATGATACTCACACCCAAGGTGAATTTCCACTGGGAACTCTCAGCAGAGCTGCTTTAGCTTTAGGATTGTAACCTCTACATTCCAAACATGATGGACATGACTCAATATAATACTTTACTTCTGAAAACATCCCAATCCAAAAAAAATTCTTTCTGAGTTTCTCCAACATCTTCTGTCAGAAAGAGCGTTGTCATGGGATGCTTTCAATACCTCTGTCTTTAGGCCAACGGGGACCACTAATTGTTCTGTTGGCTCTTCTCTTGTCGCTCCAGGGTCAGATAAAGTGCAGTGATATAGTATTCCCTCTTTAGATAAATAGAAGGAATCTGGGATTTTTGCTGATGCCTGGGGTATTCCTTCCAATTGTTCTATTAAGTTTTGCAAAACCAGATCTTCTCGTTGCAGGGTTTTGATTAAATTTCTGGTTTGTTGCTGGGGCATCACCAATGACTCCATGGTAAAATCAGCTGATATGGGAGCTACTAACTCAGTTGTTTTAGGCTTCCTTGGCCTTTTTTTTCTTTTCATCCTCTTCTAACACTGGCCTTGAAAGAAAATCTGCATTTGAATGTACTTTACCAGGAGGGTACTGAATTTGGAAGTCTTATTCTTGTAAAAGCATGCTCCATCTTGCTAAGCGGGGGGAAGGATTCTTCAAATTGAGCAAATAACTCAAGGGTTGGTGATCTGTTATCAGGGTGAAATGATTGGACACTAAAAAAGGTCTGAACTTTGTTACCGCGAAAACAATAGCCAAAGCTTCTTTCTCTGTCATACTGTAATTCAATTCTGACTTCTTTAATAGGCTAGAAGCATAGACAACTGGCTGTCTTGTATCTTCATCTATCTGAAGCTCCAGACAGGCCCCTACGCAGTACGCTGAGGCATCAGTTGATCAGACAAATGGTCTTGTGAAGTCAGGAAAAACCAACAGAGGTTCAGTTGTCAAGGCAGTTTTCAATTGATTGAAAGCTTGCTGCATGGAACAGTCCCAAACAAAAGGTGTTTCTTTTTTTGTTAGCGAAGTAAGGGGCCTTGCTATCTGAGCAAAATTTGGAATGAATTTTCTGTAGAATCCTGCCATTCCAAGAAACGATCGGACTTGTTTGATCGTTCTGGGTGGTTTACAGTCTCGAACTGCGGCCAAGTTTTCGGGATCGGGACGAATGCCCTCGCTGCTCACCAGGTGGCCAAGGTAACAAATTTGTTGTTTACCAAATTCACACTTTTTAGGCTTCAATTTTAGGTCATAGTCTCTCAGACGTTGGAAGACCATCCGCAACTTGGCAATCTGTGAATCCCAGGTTTCTGAAACTATGATTACGTCATCGAGGTAAGCGAATATCGATTGATTTTCCAGGCCAGAAAGCACCAATGACATAGTTCTCACAAAAGATGCGACTCCGTTACGGAGCCCAAACGGCATGCGCAAAAATTCGTACAACGATTCCCCAGTGGTGAAAGCGGTTTTGTGACGATCGGCGGGGTGCACCTCAATTTGGTGGAAACCACTTTGTAAATCGAGCGAAGAGAAGTAGCGCGCTTTCCCTAAAAGTTGAAGAATTTCATTTAAATCTGGGACAGGATATGCATCTGAAACCGTTTTCGCATTCAATCTCCGAAAATCAATACAAAGCCTATATGATTGGTCCTTTTTGCGCACCAAAACAATTGGCGCTGAATATGGGGAGTTGCTGGGTTGAATGATGTTTGCCTCCAAAAGTTCATTCACCTGCCTCCGAACTTCATCTTTCAACAAGAAAGGAACTCTATAAGCTGACTGCTTAACCGGTATACTGTCCGTCAATTTAATTCTATGTTTATATACCTTTGAATTTCCTAGCTGAACTGGAGACTTGGCAAAAATGTCTCTATATTCATACAACAAGTCTGATAGTTTATGTTTCTGATCACCAGTCAAATGATCAAGATTAAAATCTTTTAAAGTCACAGGAGATGTCTTATTTTCTTCTACTTCCTTACCTGCAAAAGTAACTGGATTAATTTCAACCCTTTCCAAACTAGCAATACCCATCCCCTTTGGAAGATATAAAGGCTCAGTTGACAAATTTGCCACCAGGACTGACACTAATCCATCGGCCTGTACTTTGTCCACTGAACAACGGACAGCTAAGTCTTCATGACCAAGGTTATAATTAGGCTCTGTTAACACAAGTTGTTCTGTGGAAACAGCAAGCTGGTTACAATATGCTGTCACCACCCTTTCGGAATATCCTGGTAGCACATGTTTGCATGTGAGCTAAGCTACCACGGGTTTAGAACTCATAATTCGTTCCCTAACACCTACTTCTCTTAAACAAATATTCAATGGGATTGAGCGAACCATTTTTTTACCTAAGTCAATTATGAACGAAAAACGTCTCAAAACATTTAATCCCAATATAACGTTATATTGTCCGGTGAAATTTCCATTAGCTACCAAAACATTATCTTGAAAACTTGCATTATCCAGTTCAATGTTTACTGTAATGTCAGTATGGATCGGTACTACATATCCAGAAACACCCGTTACCGTCAAGTTTGGAGTTCTTGGATTTAGAGATTTATCATGTTTGATTTTATTATATAGATCAGTACTTAAAAGGGAGACACTTGCTCCTGTATCAACTAAAAATTTAGCTGGAACATTTTGAACTGATCCCATGATCAACGGCAATTGAGAATCGTTATCCAAAATATAAACTCCATGTTGCACATTTTTGTGGTTGGCATACGATTTAGCTCCTCTATCATAATTTTGACCTGGTAAAACAGTTCTATGACGCCGATAGTCCCTTCTATTTCCTTCAGCCATCCGTTTATGTCAGAAATACCTATCTCTACCTTGTCTGTAACTTACATTATCTACCTGGTTAATTTGCCTACCAAAAATCGCTTTAGGGTGAGTTTGTCCCTGATTAAACTCATTTCTAGGTATTTCTTTTCTTACCCCTGTATAAGAGTTCATATCTGTCCTATTTCGATAATTATAATACTTTTCATTTGCATTTCTAACTCCATTTCCATTAAAATTACCACTTCGTGTATTAACATAAGGCGTCCGATATTTTGGTAACGCAGTGTACTCGCGCTCTCCGCGACTCGTGCACGGGCGGTTAGGATAATTTGGCGTCGGTCGGGAGCTGGCATAGCGACCGCCAAGCACATAGCGTCCTCCCGACTGTCTTGCTTCGTACGTAGGGTTACAGTATACATGCTTCCCAGCATAGCACGGAGTAAAATCGCATCTCTCGCTTCGGGTGAGTTCATTGCTACTAACGCCTGAGGGCATAGCGTCTCTTCGCTCTTCAGACTGCGAATACGTAAAACTGGGCGCTCTGTTATTGTAGGAAGGAAAAAATGGATAAGCTGCAGTATCATAATTTTGACGTTGTTTCATTTCGTTAACTGGCGTTTGTAAATTATTACAAGTCGCGTTACTTACAACTAATGCTTTAAGTGATTGTTTTAAGTCCAGTATTTCGTCTTGTAAAGGTTTGATAAATTTTTCGAAATAATTTTCCTGCTGACTACCGACTGCTTCATTATTAGATTGACAATATATGGCATTAATTGGTCTGTGTTTTGTTTCTGTAAGAAGTTCATTTGTCTCCTCTCATTTCGAAATAACAATTGCTTGATGGAAAGTGAGGGGGTTTTGTGACAAGACTATCCTTTTAATTTTATTTGAAACACCCCTAAGAAACTGGGCTAACATTGCCTGATCTAAAACCGAATTTGCTTCGGGGGTTTCATTTTGTATCTTAAACGCCTTTCTTGCCAGGTTTTGAATTCGGGCTCCAAAGCTGGCTATATTTTCGTCAGGTTTTTGCACAGTATTAGCGAATTCACTTAAACAAGTGACTATGGGTTCCGTTTTTTCAAAGTGAGCTAAGAAAGCATTTTTGAACACGTTATAATTTTCTTCCTTATGCAATTCAGTGGATTGTGCTAGAAATTCAGCTGCTAAAGAACGAAATTTAGATCTTGAAATGGCGATCATTTCTGAGCTCTGCCAAGCCGCTAATTTCCCTACGCTTTCTAAAGTTTCAAAAAAATATCGGGCCTTCATCTCTACCAGATGGGCCTTCATCTGTACCAAAAAAAGTAGGCACCAAACTTAGGTAACCTGCGATATTAGCCACACGCGGCCTGCCTGATTCAGGAGGGGATTGTGTTTGTTGCGTATCAAACAATGCAGCAGAAAGGTCGGTTGAAGTTTGTGGAATTTGTTCTTCCATATTGGATTTATAAGTGTTTAAGTTAAATTAGATGACTATTAATATTTAAGTAAAATTTGGGGTGGGAAGGTCCCTCCAAAACAGTGTACTTACCTTTACGTAGCTGAAACAGAATTGTTAGTACTGACCAATTCTAAAACCAAATGAGTTTCTGACACATATAGCAACTAGAGTTTTTTTTTTTTTTGTTTTTAATTTATTATCATTATTTGTTTTGACAAATCAATTAACTACTCCTAAATGCTTCTAGTTGCTATTTGTTACTACTGTGTATGTACTTGAGGACTGTGTTATTTGTATTGCTGAAAAAGAAAAAGAAAATTAATAAAAATGCCTCTAACCATTCTCTGTATACACACAAAATCACCAGTGTTAGATGTCTCCCTTTTATTCTATTACCACATTAATCCCTTTATTTGTCTTCTATTCACTAGTTACTCTTGTTGTGCTTTGCTCTTCAGTTTACAGTAATCCTCATAAGTCACAAGCTTTCATATAAAAAAAAGAGGTTTTTCATCCCGCAAAAGCACATTTCATCCTGGTCACGATTAGCAACCAGTGTTCCACAGGCTTTTCCGTTATATTATGCTCTTGCCAATCAATGTACTCGTGAATCCTCGCTGCAGCAAGACCACAATATCATGTGAATCCAGAAACCCTGAGTTTTAAATGATCTATCTATCTAGTTAGGACAAATATATCTAGTGTTCTACATTTACTCTGAGAAGTAAAGAGCGAATGGCAACATCTAGACGCATTGTGTTTTTCATCCCGGGACACCTCTTAACTAAGGGCTGACCCGAAATGCCGCAATTAATGATTCTTAAAAAATGATTGTTAGTGATTTGCATGTATTTAAGAAGAATGATCACGACATAATTATAACAAACAAAAAGGTTTATTTAACATATATGTATACAAATAAGTACAATATAATTGTTACGTAAGTTAGATTAATTGGTATGTAATTGTTAAGCAAACTAACTGGATACAAGCAGTATCTTGTTTTAGCAATATTATAATTTTGTAATGTTCTTCATGTGACTTTTACACTAATTCTCTATCAAATACAAAATTCTTTGCGTTTGTCATAACATAACCTGGCTCAAATACTAGGACAGGGAATTATATTAAATTAATAGTGTAATTAATATTCGACAATTAAATTAGTAAGTTGCATTATCAATTAAACTGAGTTCTAAGGAAATAATACAATTGTCGGGGTATATTTATATATATTTATGTGAGAAAAGATGTCTTATAAATGCATTAAAACGTATGCAGGTAGTAAGTTCAGCTTTGAGTGATTTAATACCGTTTGTTATTTACATTAGGGGTTGACTTACCCGAAAATATTCTGGACCGCGTCGGTAAGGGGGAAATCTGTTCCAGACATCAATATAGCTCTTTTCTCATCTTTTCCCTCGTAATCATTAATTTAGCTCTTCTTTACACAATGACAAAAATCGGCCAAAACTATCACTACTCTTTCCTCAGTCATGTCTTGCTCAAAGATAACTGTCTGTGTGTCTGTGCCCCTTTCAAATATATCCTTTCCACTTCCCCTCAACTGCGCTCCCTAAGAATGTGTTATTCTCACGAGTCAACTATGGCGGGGGGGGAAGAATTAAATGGATACTGTACCATGCACGAAGTTACACTGGAGAACAGGTGACGTCACGAGTGTAGCATTATGGCGAGCGCATCCCTGGGGGGTTTGAAAACGAAAGTAAAGCTTTAGTCCCGTCGAAGTGACGCTATGTTTGTTGTACAGACCGTAAAAAAAAATATCAGGCGCTATTAGGCAAAACTACTTCTTGAAAATAAGGGAAAGGGCTGAAAAGTGAAAATATTTTTCACACTTGAACAATATTTCTTAGTTGGTATGTAAAGCCTAGTAGCTTCCAAGATAAGTTCTTTGAATGCTTCCCATTTTGAATTTGCTGTTGGTAACATCATCAGTTGGTCCCACTGTATAGAATTTAAATACTGTCTCAGTCCATCGTAGTCGCCTTTACGGAAGCAATAACCCTTCCCTTTGCCACTAATGGTAGTTACCTCTTTCAGTAAATCCCACTTCAGCACACTGTGATCACTGGCACCTAGTGGTTCATTTATCTGCAGATTCTTAATGCATGAAGAATCACTGCTGATAAACAAATCAAGAGTATGACTCCCTCTAGTTGCCTCCCGAACATGCTGATGTAGAAAACAATCATCCAAAAAATCCACAAAAGCCCTGCTAGTGTGTGAGTAACCAGCCCCCAAATTCCAGTCAATATCTGGGAAATTAAAATCTCCCATTATAAGACTCTCTGATTTACTGGCCCACTCTATTTCCCTGTGCAGTTTCTTATTATACTCATCAGAGTCATTCGGCCTATAGCACACTCCTACTCTCAATTTTGATCTCCCAATGCTTATGTCACACCAAACTGACTCAACACTGCACTGTCCAGAGATGTCGACTGGCTTCACTTCCGTGGTTTTTATGTGTTTCTTAACTAATAGCATAACCCCTCCCCCCTTCCTATCCTGTCTATCCTTTCTCTAGACGTTGTACTCCCCAAATTGCAGTTCTGCATCCCTTATATCTGTGTGACACCACGTCTCTGATATCCCAACAATATCTGCCTTTCAGATTTTGAGCAATACCTCAAATTCATCAAATTTATTTACTAAACTCCTAGCATTGGTGTACACGCAAATATACCTGCACCTGTTTCTATTCTTAGCTACCCTAACACAACCCATGTGTTTACTTGTACCGCAATGGCTCCCAGCAGTCTCTGAAATACCATGCATCTTGTTTTTCAGGCTTCTGCTCATTCTAATAGAAGCAGTGAAAGAATCTCTTTCACCTCTGCCAGTGGCTACTGTCAATCTATTGGTCTTTGTCTCCCCCCAAGCTAAAGTGGTAATTAATGGACACTGCTCAACGTGGACTAATGTTATTAGTGGAGTTCCTCAGGGTTCAGTGTTGTCCGTTGTTGTTTTCGGTGTTTATGAATCATATTGATGATGGTATATCAAATTTAATGTCCAAGTTTGCAGATGATACGAAGTTTGGCAGGGTTGTTAAGGACACTACTGACGCTATGCTGCTGCATAAGGATCTGGAAAGGTTGAACAGATGGGCTGAGAGGTGGCAAATGAAGTTTAACATTGACAAATGTAATGTACTACATATGGGAAACAGTAACCCCAGAGCAACGTATCAACTCTGCGGGACTACACTGACAGTGGGGGAGAATGAAAACGACCTGGGGGTAATTGTGCAGGCAGATTTGAAGTTCTCTGACAGGGTAGACCAGCTGCAAGAGTAGCTCCTGGTGTCTTGTCAATGATATACAGGAATTTTTCTAGCAGGGATAAGGAGGTCATTATTCCCTTGTATAAGGCAATGGTTAGGCCACATCTTGAGTACTGTATACAGGTCTGGAAGCCTCATTTCAAGAAGGATGTAAAGCTGCTGGAACGGTACAGAGAAGGGCAACAAGATTAGTGAATGGAACAAAGGGTTGCTCTTACGAAGAAAGGCTTAAGTTTTGCAAATTACAGAGTCTGGAAACGAGGCACCGGTGAGGTGATCTGATAGAGGTGTATAAGGCTTTGAATGGTTTGAGCATGCTGAATGCCAATGAGATTCTTCCTCTTGCTCAGAATAATCACCTCAGAGGGCATAAATTGAAATTGAAGAAAGACAGATGTAGGAAAGATGTGCGCCGAAATTTGCCTTTGGCCAGCGGGTGGTTGGTTGGTGGAACCGACTTCCATCATTTGTTGTTGAAGTTGATAGCCTAAACAAATTTAAGGCTCAACTGGACAGGTATTTCGAACAAAAGGAGGGGTGAAATGGGAGTGATGTGTTTTTTTTTTTTTTTTGGCTGATGCCGAATAAGCTTGCTTTTTGCATCATATGCCTCTACTAATGCTAATGCTAATGCTAATCTGTCCTGCCAAGTCTGAAGTAGTAGGATGGCAATTTGTTTCTTTTCCTACCTGATTTCATTGAGGTTATTGAAGGAGTGTCCATGGATAGTTGCTGATGTACCCCTAGATAGACAGTAGTGGAGGCCCTTCGCATAACCTCCAGATCAAGCAGAAGGACCGCCCCAAGAACCTGAAGGAACGGGTTGCTAACTGTGCAGCATGCCCTTGTAATAGTAAGAAGGATGATGCGCTGGATGATTCCCAATTTACATTTGTTATTGTATATAGTTGCCCTGCGAAACCAGACCCCAGATCCTAACGTTATGAAGGGAAGGAAGATTGATTTGTACAGAACCTTAAGTGTGTGTCGATTCAATCCCCAAGTATGAGCAATGGGTCCAAAGGCTAAATGGTCAGATGAACAACAGAATTTTTCACTCCCCACACTCTTTTATATCTCTGGCCTCCACAGAGTATACAACGCATAGATAGGGAAACCTCTGGTGTCGTCAGACAGCTAACACACTTTTTTACTTTACTTTACCATTATTACTACAAATTTAGGAATGGTCGTTGCAGGTTTGATGCACGGAAGGTTGCTTTTAGCTAGCGGGTGGCTATTTGATTGAGCAGGCTTCTATTTGTTGTTGTGGAAGCAGCGCCGGACCAAGGTATTTCCTCTCCCCTGGGAGAAAGATTTTTTGGCGCCCTTTACTAAGGATATATATATGTTTTGCCTGATTCTTCTGTTTTTGGCTTCCCTAAAAGAATGGTGCCCCAGTGCAGAACCCAGCTAGACCGTACCTTAATCTATCACTTCGTGGAAACGGATGGTTTGAATGAACACAAGAAAGGCACCCGGGGTGGATGGGATCTACCCAGTTATATTAAAGGAGGCAGCAAAGGAAGTAAGCAAACCCGTAGCCATAATTATGAGAGCTTCCTTGGACTCAGGGGAGGTACCCATAAACTGGAAATGTGCAAATGTGACTCCAATTCACAAAGGCTGATACAAGTAATTATAGACCTGTGAGCTTAACTTCCGTTCCAGTAAAATTAATGGAGGCACTGGTTAAAGAACCACTGCAGGATCATTTAGCCAAGACTTCAGTTATAGCTCAGACACAGCATGGTTTTGTTAAGGGGAAGTCTTGCCTGACCAACTTGATTGGATACTATGATGCAGTCACAAAAGAACTGGATGCAGGGAATAATTTTGAGATTATATACTTGGATGTTAGAAAGGCTTTTGATACTGTTGCACATGGAAGACTGCTACACAAATTGGAGCAGTGTGACATTAGAGGCAAATTGCTGCTATGGATAAAGGGGTGGTTGAGGGGGAGAAGACAGAGAGTGGTAATCAATGGACACTGCTCATCGTTAACAGGCTGCCGTAGCTTAGTGGTCAGCCGCGCTGGTGCATAAGTACACGTGCCTTGAGTGACCGGGGTTCAAGCCCGTGACTGCTGAATACGGTGCTGTTTCTTGTATTCTGTCTATCTTGTAAACTCCTCTGACCGTTTGGTCGTCCCGGAATATAAACAGAAAATTTATTTATTTATTTATTTAATGTTATTAGTGGAGTCCCTCAGGGCTCAGTGTTGGGTCCATTATGGTTTTCTGTATTTATAAATGATATTGATGATGGTATATCAAGCTTAATATCCAAGTTTGCAGATGATACAAAGGTTGGCAGGGTTGTCAAGGACACTACTGACACTATGCTGCTGCAACAGGATCTGGAAAGTTTGAGCAGATGGGCTGAGAGGTTGCAAATTAAGTTTAACATTGACAAATGTAAAGTACTACACATGGGAAACAGCAACCCCAGAGCAATGTATCAACTCTGTGGTACTACACTGACAGTGGTAGAGAATGAAAGGGACTTGGGGGTGATTGTGCAGGCAGATATGAAGTTCTCTGAGCAGTGCAGACAGGCTGCAAGTGTAGCTCATGGAGTATTGTCAATGATATACAGGAATTTTTCCAGCAGGGATAAGGAGGTGATTATTCTATTGTATAAGGCAATGGTCAGGCCATACCTAGAGTACTGTATACAAGTCTGGAGGCCTCATTTCAAGAAGGATGTAGAGCTGCTGGAACGGGTACAGAGAAGGGCAACAAGATTAGTGAATGGAACAAAGGGTTGCTCTTACGAAGAAAGGCTTAAGTTTTGCAAATTACAGAGTCTGGAGACTAGGCACCGGCGAGGTGATCTGATAGAGGTGTATAAAGCCTTGAATGGTTTAAGCATGCTCAATGCTGATGAGATTCTTCCTCTAGCTCAGAAAAATCACCTGAGAGGGCATTAATTCAAATTGAGGAAAGACAGATATAGGATAGCCGTGCGGAAATTTGCCTTTAGCCAGCGGGTGGTTGGTTGGTGGAACAGACTTCTGTTCCACAGGCTTTTCCGTTATATTATGCTCTTGCCAATCAATGTACTCGTGAATCCTCGCTACAGCAAGACCACAATATCATGTGAATCCAGAAACCCTGAGTTTTAAATGATCTATCTAGCAGTTTAAGTTAGGACAAATATATCTAGTGTTCTACATTTACTTTGAGAAGTAAAGAGCGAATGGCAACATCTAGACGCGTTGTGTTTTTCATCCCGGGACACCTCTTAGCTAAGGGCTACCCGAAATGCCGCAATTAATGATCCTTAAAAAAAAATGATTGTTAGTGATTTGCATGTATTTAAGAAGAATGATCACGACATAATTATAACAAACAAAAAGGTTTATTTAACATATATGTATACAAATAAGTACAATATAATTGTTACGTAAGTTAGATTAATTGGTATGTAATTGTTAAGCAAACTAACTGGATACAAGCAGTATCTTGTTTTAGCAATATTATAATTTTGTAATGTTCGTCATGTGACTTTTACACTGATTCTCTATCAAGTACAAAATTCCTTGTGTTTTTCATAACATAACTTTGTTCAAATACTAGGACAGGGAATTATATTAAATTAATAGTGTAAATAATATTTGACAATTAAATTAGTAAGTTGCATTATCAATTAAACTGAGTTCTAAGGAAATAATACAATTGTCGGGGTATATTTATATATATTTATGTGAGAAAAGATGTCTTATAAATGCATTAAAACGTATGCAGGTAGTAAGTTCGGCTTCTGGGTGATTTAATACAGTTTGTTATTAAACAGTAAGGGTTGTCTTACCCGAAAATATTCTGCAACGCCTCGGGGGGGGGGGAATCTGTTTCAGACATCAATATAGTTCTTTTCTCATCTTTTCCCTCGTAATTATTAATTTACTTCTTCTTTACACAATGACAAAAATCGGCCAAAACTATCACTGATCTTCTTGTCATGTTTTACTCATGAACTTAACTGTGTGTGTCCGTCTCCTCTCCCCTTTTGTCTTTTTTCCCTTCAAATATATATATATCTCTGCATCCTCGGGGGGGGGGGGGAGAAATGAATTGATACTGTACCATGCACGGCGTCGTAGTGACAATTAATATCTTTATAAAGGTCTTGTTATGCAAGACCTGCTGTGTTTTATTCTGGTAATTTCTACTCATATAACAATTCACCGTTCTTCGGACCTTTGCGTTCGATCAACGCTCTTGTCCGCTCAGGAGAACGGGTGACGTCACTGTGGTGTCCCCTTACGGCGACTGCACCCCTGGGGTGATTTGAAACCGAAAGCAAAAGCTTAAGCTCTGTCAAGTGGCGCTATCTGCTTTAGTGTACATGTCACTAAAAAAAAAAAATATTCGGCAGTATGAGGCGAATTTACTTCTTGAGAGTAAGTAAAAGGGCTAAAAAAAATGAAAATATTTGCCTTTTTACACTTCAATCCGTTGTGGTGGAGGTTGATAGCCTAAATAAGTTTAAGGCTCAGCTGGACAGGTATTTTGAACGAACAGAGGGGTGATGTGGAAGTGTTTTTTTTTTTTTTTTTTGGCTGATGCTGCATAAGCTTGCTTTCTTGCATCAAATGCCTCTACTAATGCTAATGCTAATGCTAATGCTAATTCAAGGAAGAACTATAACAAATTGTTGGAGGATAAGGGTGTGTGTGTGTGTGCGTGTGTGTGTGTTGGCTGATGCTATTTAATCTGTTTTTCTAGCATCATCTGCCATTGCTACTACCACTACTAGTAGTAGTAGTAGTAGTAGTAGTAGTAGTGGAATGTGATGCAAGCAAGCAAGTGTATGAGCTTATGTAGCATCAGCCAGCTTATGTAGACGACCGCAAAAAAAAAAAGCCATACCATTCCCTCCAAATGCCTGTCCTAGTTCCTCCTTAAATTTATTAAACCTATCAACTTCCATAACGACAGATGGAAGTTTGTTCCAGCAATTAACCACCCGCTGGCTAAGGGCAAATTTCCGCACATCTATTCTACACCTATCTCTTCTTTATTTTAATTTATGTCCCCTTAGGTTCGTAATCTGAACAAATGGAACGATCCCATCAGAATTCAGCATGCTCTATGCATCCAATGCCTTATAAACACCTCAATCAGATGATGACGCAGGTGTCTAGTCTCCAGCCACTGCAATTTGCAGAACTTAAGCCTCTCTTAGTAAGAGGATCCCTTTATTCCCCTCACCAATTTTGTTGCCCTTCTCTGTACACGCTCAAGCAAATCTACATCCTTCCTAAAATGAGGCCCCCAGACTTGTACGCAGTACTGAAGGTGTGGCCTGACCATTGCCTTATACAGAGGGACAATCACCTCGTTTTCCCTGTTACAAAATTCCTATATATCATTGACAAAGCCCCATGACCTGCCGTGGCAGCCTGTGTGCATTATTCATATCTGAAGACACAATTACTCCCAGGTCTTTTTTCATTTTCTTCCACTTTAAGTGTAGTACCACACAATTGGTACGTTTCTCTGGGGTTACTTCTACCCATATGCAGTACTTTGCATTTGTCAAGGTTGAACTTCAGTTGCCACTTCTTAGCTCATCTGCCCAAATTATCTAGATCCTGTTGCAGTAGCACACTGCCATTACTGTCTTTAACAACCCTGCCAACCTTTGTATCATCTGCAAACTTCGACACTAAGCTTGACATACCTTCATTAATATCATTGATAAATATACAAAACAACAGAGGACCCAACACCGAACCCTTTAGCATTAGCATTAGCATTAGTAGAGGCAT